>NW_012091840.1:0-487 GCF_000956235.1 Wasmannia auropunctata | reverse complement strand
TCTTTATCCTTTTCCAAGCTATACTGCGCATGTGCAATAGACAGTAGTGGGGCTCGTACAGTCTCGTTCTAAGGTTGAATACAATGCGTGAAGCTGGGTGTGCTGTATAAAACTTTTGGCCAGATTGTACTAGAAAGAGACACAGATACCACTTGGGAGCCTCTTTGTCGGATCACAATACTAGCGCCCGTGCGCGTTCCAGTATTATTATATTTCAGTGGTTGGAAAGCACCCATCTTCTTCTTCTTCTTCTTATAATTGGGCTTCAGCTCCTACAAGGAGCTATACAGCCTGATACAAATTTGATAATTGGGTATAAAACGGAAGTAAAGATTATTAATTGGATGATGCAATACTGATCAGAGTACTGAGCCACAGACGTCCACCTCAGTCCGTGGCTCACAACGGACTGGAAAGCACCCATAGTGTCTCTAAAGGTACCTTTACATATGCCGCACGCAGCAGCAGCAATTCGTTACTATTGGTT
>NW_012091839.1:0-310 GCF_000956235.1 Wasmannia auropunctata | reverse complement strand
AATTATATAACCAGCGATATTGTATAATATATTCATTTCTGTATTATTAAAGATAGAAATATCTTCCAAATTTACTTTTATCATGTTAACATCAATATTTATATTTGTATTTACAATGCTTGTTTTTTTTTTGGAAGCAAGAACATCTAAAAAGCCCGTTACATAATCTCTATCATCCTCTTCATAATTACTTCTTGACACATGTCGCATATATAAAGAAATAGAAATAAGTTTCAAATTATTTTTGAATTGTAATGCGTTAGGAATAGGATTCTTGGATCTGATTACAGAAAAAAGATTTTCCACACAA
>NW_012091838.1:0-376 GCF_000956235.1 Wasmannia auropunctata | reverse complement strand
TTTTTTAATATATGCTATATGTAAATTCTAGCACTTCTTCTATCCTTTGTAATATTTTTCAAATTCACTTTGCTATTATAGTTCTAAAAAAAATTTTTCACGTTTTTTTTATAAAAACACAAAAAAATTTAAAAAAATTTTTTTAAAAGTAAAAGAATATCACAGAAAAAAAGTTCTAGCGAGTAAGAAGAAGATTTGACCATGGTAATTTACTGTTGGCAAAAAGTTCCCTAACTGTCATGAACGCAAATTGTTGTAATGCTGAAGCCATTTAAAGTGCTGCAGTAGAAACTGAAATCAGGAAATGTTTAAAAAAATTGAAGAAATGTTGAAATTTGTCTACAATTACTAATAAGATCATTTTTGAAGATCAGAC
>NW_012091837.1:0-779 GCF_000956235.1 Wasmannia auropunctata | reverse complement strand
TTGCAAAGCCTCATTCTTCAGCGTTCCTCGAAGGTATTGCAGCTTTTGAATGTCTGACAGCGCTGGATTTTTATCAATCAACGAAAGAAATGCATCCTTAAATTGCATCCACTGACTGTATTGACCATTGAATGTTGGCAGCGTGATCGTAGGCAGCTTTACACTAGATTTAATTACTGGTACGACTTCTGCTCCTGCAACAGTAGTCATGTTGTTTACTTGACTGACCTGATTTAACCTTCGTTTCGCTGCCGACGTTAACTTGAAATAGTTATCTTCAAAAGCCGCCTCTTCCTCTTCCTCTTCCAAGTCGATTTGCTCATGTTGTTGCCTTCCTGCTTCATTTTCCGGAATTGTCTTTTTACGCGTCTCTCTTATTGCATACTGAATGTTTTGAAATTTATCCCATACTTCTGTTAGCTTCTCAAGCCTTTCTTTTATTTCCTGCTCATCACCTACATCACTGTCTATAAAGCTACTGAATCGTTTTAACTGGCTCTTAAACTGTCCGCGCTTAATTCTCAGGCTCTTTAGCTCTGCCATGTCTGTAACGAAATCACAAGGGAACTAACTTAGGTTAGGACAACGGAGACTCACCTATATGCTCAGCGAACTTCTTCCTTGTTTTTTAATTGCCTTTTTATTAACGGGTTGCTTTCTCTCCCGCTATCCGTTCCTTCCAGAACGTTCTTAACCTGTACTCGTATCGTGATTGCTTGTTGCTACAATGTATTTGTGCTTTCGTTCATGCACAATCCGGCTCGAAGGACCAATGTGAA
>NW_012091836.1:0-447 GCF_000956235.1 Wasmannia auropunctata | reverse complement strand
AGAGGACGAAAGAGCCAGGGAGGCACAGACCATAGCGGAATCTGATGCCGAGGGCATATCGGAGGACGAGGAGGATGACTATTAACCGAAAACCCTAGAATCTTTCTCCGTTGGTACACGGTCGAGCAATATCTCGACAATGGGTCGCTCCTTTTTTCTTGGTGTCGCAGCCTGATAAGTCATGGAAGCTGTATGCTTCCGTGATCCCCGAGAGTGGCCCTGAAGTAATGCTCTCCAGCGGTTCCGGGGCCACCTTCATATGAAATAGGGTCGGATTTCTTCGTGGTGATGTTTTAGTGGGTACCCAGTGAGAAACAATTTGTCGACCCGACGTCGATTCGACGTCGAAAAGTGGGTTCGAAATGAGATCGAAATTGACATCGACATCGATGTCTTTTTGACTCCCACGTCGACCTCCTGTCGATTCAAACTGCGAAATCGATTTGA
>NW_012091835.1:0-506 GCF_000956235.1 Wasmannia auropunctata | reverse complement strand
CAAACCTTTGTTAATATATTCAATAGAATTGTGCGAATAGTTCGAATTCAAATTGAATCGAATTGAATCACAATAGATTTGATTCGATTCAAATTCGAATCTGCAATATTCGAAATCGAATAGTTCGAGAATTTTGAATCAACAATGGTTCGATTTCGAATTAATCGCCTAATCACCTAATGTAATGTTAACCTGGGAAAATTTGATTCAGATTCGATTCATATGCGAATTAAAGAGATTCGATTCGATTCGATTGAAAGTGAAAATTTCAAATTTGGTTCGATTCGATTTCGAACAAGTTATAAAAATTCGATTCGATTCGATTCGATCATGCAAAAATTTGATTCGCATATCTCTAAATTTTAAATACAATGCACAAGTCATCAACTACATTCTCCAACGGAAATTACCTTCTTGTGGTGACGGTGGGCAACATATTGAATACGATTAAAATTCTCGGGAAAAATGTCGTCTTGGCGAATAATGAGCTTCGAGGGATCTCGGTT
>NW_012091834.1:0-394 GCF_000956235.1 Wasmannia auropunctata | reverse complement strand
ACATCCTCTCTCTCCAAACTCGACTCCATATTGTAGGTCCTCCACTATATCCAAATCATTCCCGCTCGGAGTAGGACCATTCTCTTCCAAGCGCTCCATTAGTTTAAATGTTGTCGGTTATTCGTGTTTTGATAATTCATTGAAGGCTGCGAAACATCCGTCAAATTAGTATTGTTATTGTCACCTATGTTTACATATCTATTGTTTGCGCTTGCGAAAGGCATTTGACTATTTCCTCTCCACGGTTGACTAATCGCACGAGATCGCATATCTTGAACATTCGCTCGATTATAATAACCCTGCTGATTTTCCATTTGGCGATTACTATAATAGGCATTAAATCAATTTGCGTTATTAAATCTATTATTATAATTATTAAAAGAGTATTGACCAT
>NW_012091833.1:0-413 GCF_000956235.1 Wasmannia auropunctata | reverse complement strand
TTCTGCAGCAAGTTTTGGAAGAATCCTTGCATCCACAGGTTACGAACATTTTATTAACTCAATATACTGAACAAAGTTACAATGTAATTTTTCAAGGAATTGGGAGACTTTACAATTGTGGCTTACAGCCACAAGTTGCCAATTTATATCCGCCAGTATCATGGCCAGTTAGCCGAGGAACTCCTATGATCTCACCATCGATCAGGTACAAGATATACGCATATATTATTATACATATTAATGTAAAGTAAATATAAAATAGGTTGCAGACAAATTATACGTACTTATACATATATTATTTATCATTTTGTAGTAAATTTTAATATAATGTATATTATTAATTTTAATTACAATTACCTATTGGTCATAAGTTTATAACTGAGTATATATTGCACGGAAAAAATTGCTGTGGA
>NW_012091832.1:0-558 GCF_000956235.1 Wasmannia auropunctata | reverse complement strand
CGATAAATAATTTAATGGATTGAATTTCCATTTGCAAAAAATTAAGATAGCTTGGCTGGAAAGTTTGATGCATCCACCGTATAGTTCTGACCTTGCACCGTCCGTTTACCATTTGTTTCGGTCTTTGCAGAACCCCCTTAATGGAGTAAATTTGACTTTAAAAGAGGCTTACAAAAATTATATATCTCAGTTTTTTACCGAAAACTCACAGAAGTTCTACACCGATGGAATAATGCTCTATCCGAAAAATGGTAAAAGGTCATCGATCAAAACGGTACATATATATTTGGTTTAATAAAAGGTTTAACAAAACAATTAAAAAAATATGATTCAATTGTGCTTTAACTTGTAAAAAGACTTTTTCCCCAACCCAATATTTATGTATACACAATTGCCAAGCTCATAATAATATATGTAGAGAAGTAAGTACCTATCAAACTGGAGCCGTTGTCCTTGCCTCGCGATTTCCCATATCTGCCCCAATCCTCCGACATCATTTGCTGCTATGATAATAACTAAGAACATAGCGGTGAATATAAGTAAGATTTGAAATACGTC
>NW_012091831.1:0-304 GCF_000956235.1 Wasmannia auropunctata | reverse complement strand
CCCATCTGCTCGTTAAGCATTTCTTTCCTTTCGCTTCATCAGCATTTACTAGTTCCCAAGTTTTATTCTTCTCTAACGAGTTCTTTTCTTCTTGTATCGCCATCATCCATCTCTCTTTATCCTCGCTGTTCATCACTTCTTCATATGTTTGAGTGGTATATCATAAGCAAGAATGCTTGAGTAGTATATCTATCTGGTATCTTGGTTTGTCTTTTAGTTCTCCTTGGTGTGTTGTCTACTTGTTTTGGTGAGCTGTTGTTATTTTTTTGTGCTGTTATTACATTTTCTAGATCGGAAGAGCACA
>NW_012091830.1:0-565 GCF_000956235.1 Wasmannia auropunctata | reverse complement strand
GTGTGCTCTTCCGATCTGAATGACGACTCGGATCAGACCGTGGAAAAGACTGCTAAGAACACGGTTCAAACTCCTCCTTCTAAAACTGATAAATCTGAACGAGAATTGAGTAAAGGTAAATAACGACAGTTAAATCAGATTTTATCAGTAGAAATGTTGCAGCTGACCCAGTTTTATGACTGTAACGACTGTAAAAGATCAGTAACGATGGTAACGACAGTAACGACTGTAAAAGATCAGTAACGATAGTAACGACTGTAACGACTGTAAAAGATCTATAACGATGGTAACGACTGTAAAAGATCTGTAACGATGGTAACGACTGTAACGACTGTAAAAGATCTATAACGATGGTAACGACTGTAAAAGATCTGTAACGACTGTAACGACCGTAATGACAGTAAGAGATCTGTAACGAATGTAACGACCGTAAGGCTGCGTTCCCACTGAGCGCGTCACGCGTCGCGTCATCCGTTGCATTACGAATTGACCAATCAAAACATCCCATTTTATAGTACTATTTGTTGCTGTTTGACGCGTGAGAGCACCCTGACTCCTCGCACGA
>NW_012091829.1:0-535 GCF_000956235.1 Wasmannia auropunctata | reverse complement strand
TATGTAACTTTAATTACACATTATTTCATATGTTTATTCGATAATCCATAATTATTTCAGATTATTCGAACACTCATATAGCAGAGTAATAAAACCGTGGCTACAATTGGAATGGATTCTTTCTCTTACTAAAAACGGAAAAGAAACGTATACCGCTCGAAAGATTATGCTGGATTTCATTTACAACGTAAAGTTCAAATGTTTTTTGTAAAACTATTTGAGCATACAGATTGATTTATTAAGTTTATCATATAAGTATAATTTATGCAATCAAAGTAGATACACGTATTTCTAGAATCTTTATAATTAACGTAATAAACATGCATTCTGATGCATATGTTGTTCACGAACTAAAGTTCGCGAATTCGCTACATAAGCGGCAGTGCGTATTTAATTACCATACTGGTGTCTGATCTTCAAAAATGATCTTATTAGTAATTGTAGACAAATTTCAACATTTCTTCAATTTTTTTAAACATTTCCTGATTTCAGTTTCTACTGCAGCACTTTAAATGGCTTCAGCATTACAACAATT
>NW_012091828.1:0-361 GCF_000956235.1 Wasmannia auropunctata | reverse complement strand
GAGTTACAAAGGGATATCACTCAAGTACTGGGTGCCGTTAAGTTCGAACTCAGAAAATGGAGGTCGAATTGACCTGAGATTCGTACTCAAATGCCCGACAAAGAGTCCACAATAACAATCGGCGAAGAAGCTAAAACACTCGGGTTGCTGTGGAACACTTCTACTGTTTCCGGTACAAGGTACTTATCGACGATGGAAGCAAGAAGGTCACGAAACGGAGCATGCTTTCGGACATTTCTCAGCTATATGATCCGCTCGGGCTATTGGGCCCCGTGATAGTACAAGCCAAAATAATGTTGCAAAATTTGTGGGAATTTAAGCTAAACTGGGATAAATCAATACCGTTGCAATCCCATTCAAG
>NW_012091827.1:0-315 GCF_000956235.1 Wasmannia auropunctata | reverse complement strand
TATATATATATATATATATATATTTCAATGTAGAACATAGAAAAGTTTATATACTTTTGGGAATTTTTAAAAATAAATCTGCTACACACATGTTTTTCTACGCTTTGATATTTATTTGCAAATATTTACCAAATATTAGAAAATTGATTTATAACTAAATATTTATAACTTTTTATAAAACGTTATTTTAAAACCAAACATATTTTTGAAATTGTCTGACACAAATTCTTAGAAACTACTGAAATTATCGTCTTTACTCCAGACTGCTCCAAAATAAATATTGACTACGACTATAATTACATAGACTTAAATTAC
>NW_012091826.1:0-627 GCF_000956235.1 Wasmannia auropunctata | reverse complement strand
ATTATTATTATTTTTTTGAAGTAACATATATCAAAATTTATAAATAAACAGAAAAGAAATGACACATATAGTTCCAGCTATTATCGAATTAATTGATATATGCGGTGGCGCAGTTCGGCGCAGTTATTGTTATTCCGATTTATATTTAACGGCCAAGAAAATTTGGAAAAATTTTTAAATTTATATTTTTAAATTTCCAAAATTTAAAAATATTTCATTCCTTCAACAAACATGTTATAAGATAAAAATTTGCAAGGGCATGCAAGGATAAATTACATATGAACAAAATAAAACATACATAGTACGAATACATATAAAATGCTATAGTATGAGTTTTCGCTTTCTACAAACGCGAAATGTTATACACATACACATCGCTGCTCCGCGAACCCGTGAAGAAAGACAGTCACTCGCGCGGAGTGATAAAAGCGGCATTCGCGCAGAGTGAGAGAGAGAGAGACTCTCGCGACGGTCATAACAATCGCGACGAGATCGTGACGTGCAGTGCAAGTAAAAACGTGAGTTTCACGTGAGTTTTAAGTGAGTTTTACGTGAGTTTGAAGATTACTATAAGAATTATATAATGAAGATTTGGAAAAAGCTTCCTCTACATTACCACAGACTCTC
>NW_012091825.1:0-509 GCF_000956235.1 Wasmannia auropunctata | reverse complement strand
AGAACGATTTGATATGAATAAAAGTTCATTAAGTGTCAGCTTTATGAGAGTTGTAGAAGCTTTGAATCAAATTGCTGATAATGTGATTGAATGGCCTCGAAATGAGAAAACAATTCATGTAAAACAAATTTTTCAACAAATCGCTGGAATACCCAATATACTTGGAGCAATAGATGGAACATATATATTCAGATAAAAGCTCCAAAAGTTTGTGAATATATTTTGAACCATATTCTAAATTTTCTTTTATTGATAAAAGCTCTTTTAAGTATTATAGTTTACATTACATGTGCTTAAAAGTGCTCTTATTGATAAAAAAGGATTCAGAATATAGACCTTTATGAATTTAATTTAATTTATGATTTTGTATCGTAACTTCCCAGACAGCACAAAACCCTAATAGAAGACAAAAAGATGTCTTTTTTAAGATGTCTTTTCGGCTAAGCGAAAAGATATCTAAAAGATGACGAAAAGATGTTTTTTTAAAGTTGTCTTTTGGATAAAAGTAA
>NW_012091824.1:0-302 GCF_000956235.1 Wasmannia auropunctata | reverse complement strand
AATCAAATACATACATTCGATTGTTTAATTAATCGAGAGTAAAATAATCACATTCTATACAATGTTTAATTATATAACACATATTATAATGACAAATTCCTTCAGCAAGATCATGCATCGAATTTAATGCAGAATTGACGGTTACATGAAAGTTTTTCAAATTGTTAAAGATGCTTCTTTCTTTTAGACCTGTTAAACTTTCATTATTTATGATAACATTTTCTTCATAATTTTCTGGATTTCTCCGATATAATACGTCATCTTTACATTGCAATTGCATGTTTTGTTTTACATTTTTACAA
>NW_012091823.1:0-662 GCF_000956235.1 Wasmannia auropunctata | reverse complement strand
CAATTTGTAGCAACGTCCGCAATGCATTTGTGTGTGCTCGAATGTACGTGAAATAATATGTAAATGTCGCCACACTGTTCGCCGACTCGGTATATGCACAAAATGAATGTTCCTCTGTTACGCACTCGGAACACATGATTACATCGGCCGAAGCTTGCGCGTACCATGTCGAATGGCATATGAAAGTATACGCGGGCAAAACGTCAGGGTGAAAATAATCGCGAAAGTACACAGGTATGGGAACTTGGCGCGGTCGCTCGATCGGGGGCGAACCTTGCGGTATCGGTATTACTCGCTCACCTAACGGGTGATTCCGTTGACGGGGCTCCGCTAAGTTGTCGTATCCTGAGACAGGCTCTCTCGAGAACTGTGCTTCAGCCGCACGGGTGGACCCAATGGAATGTGGGGCGTCAGATCCACTCATCCTCGTGGCTGCGTTGGATGCCATCTCCACGTATTCGTTTCCAGGAGGCGGCGATGTCGCGGCATCTGCTGTCGCATTGGCGTAAGGCGGAGAGTCGAGACGTGGGCGGGTGTCGCCGACGGGGTCTTCCTCCTCGAACTCCGCGTCCAGGATGTCTCTGATGAGATTTGATGTCATCGTCGTTGTCGTGTTGCCCAAGGGGACCGTGACGGGCCTCGGAAGATCATACACCGGCGGG
>NW_012091822.1:0-457 GCF_000956235.1 Wasmannia auropunctata | reverse complement strand
CAGACGTGTGCTCTTCCGATCTAAGTAGTTTTCACTACACAATTATTAACTATTGACCAGTGTAAACTTTTGAAATGTAATTATAGTAAGAACTACTAAAATAGCCACTATTGCAAACATTTAACAGTATATATTATTCTTATACCAATTATTGAATAGTACAAACCATTAGTGCGCAGAAGTGTGCAATATTAAGCCAACCTATAATAGTGCACGTTCTGTACAGTGTGTAATAATACTATAGTAGTGTTTCAGCACTACTGCAATAAATACTTGTGTTTGCTATTACACTAGTGATACTTAGAGTCCGTTTCAGGCATACAGATTATGCATCATTTTATTTTTGGTTTTTACTGTTAAATCAGGATAAAATGATATATCAGGTGCATAATGTATGAAACAGAACATACCTTTAGTGACACTAATAGTGTTCAGCACTACTGCAGTGATACTATTA
>NW_012091821.1:0-369 GCF_000956235.1 Wasmannia auropunctata | reverse complement strand
CTCTTCCGATCGCTGCCTATCCAAAGTTGACAAAGGGATGGATAATCTTCCAAGAACTTTAATACAACATCAATAAAATCTAAAACATTTAGTATATTCAGAGATTATTTTTATAAATATACTTACACTTATTATTACAAAATAAAAGTTACGTATATATATTGTACGTATATATATATTTTAATTCCGAAGTCAAATGAGGACTACGAAAAAGTGTGAAAAAAACTGCTTTTAACACTCATAAATCTTATTCGTAAAATCATAATTTTATGTAAGATGACTGTTAAATTGAGTAATTTGAAGTATAAACAATTTAATATTATTTATTAAGTAAAAAATTCAAGGCTTGGTTGAACAGAGTAGTAACCA
>NW_012091820.1:0-500 GCF_000956235.1 Wasmannia auropunctata | reverse complement strand
TGGAAGGAAGAATAGACAAGATGGAAAAGAAAATAAAAGAAATCGAGCAGGAAAGAGATAGAGAAAAGACAGGGAATGGAGAAAGAAATATAAATAAACAACAGACAAAGGAGATGGAGGTGACAAGGGCAGAGGTGAGTCAATTAAAGAAAGTGATCGAGGAAAAAGAGAGAAAGGAGAGGAAAAACAACCTGGTAATAAGAGGATTGAAAAGAGTGGAGGGGGATTGGAGAGAAACGACGAAAGAATTTCTAGCAAAAGAGTTCGGGGTGAAGGAAGGAGTGAAGAGGATACAGATCGTTGGGAAAGAAGGAAGAGAAGCAATTATAGTAGAGATGAGCGGATGGGAACGGAAAGAAGAAATAATGAAGGAGAAGAAAAAGTTAGGTAATAGAAGGATTTACATCGACCACGATTTAACGCCGGAAGAAAGGCAGGTGCAGTGGAAGATAAGAGAGAGAGCAAAGAAGGAGAAGCTGGAGGGAAAACAAGTGAAAATA
>NW_012091819.1:0-467 GCF_000956235.1 Wasmannia auropunctata | reverse complement strand
CCGAGGGCCTGCATTCAGCGGTATGGCGGACGGATATGCATTTATTCGCCGATCTCCAAAAATTAATATCTCCTTAACGATTGCGAATTTTGCAAAATGGTACAGGACTTTTCTGTTCAGTTTCATCTTCTCTACCTGCCCACAAAGTCTGGTGCGGTTATTATGGGACACCCTGTATATATATTATTTGTATAAAAGATCTGATATCAATAAATGGCGCCAAGTTAAAATTCCATAAAAATTGTTTTTCCTTCTTTAAGTCATAAATGTATATTACTTGTATGAAAGATTTGATATCAATATGTGATGCCAAGTTAGAATTCCATAAAAATTGCATTACCTTACTGAAATTATAAGTATATTACTTATATGAAAGATTTGATATCAATAAATGGCGCCAAGTTATAATCCCATAAAAATTACGTTACGTTATCCTATTTAAGTCACATATGTATGTATATCATTTA
>NW_012091818.1:0-547 GCF_000956235.1 Wasmannia auropunctata | reverse complement strand
TTTATTTAATTCATATCATGTTCGACTTCATTTTATTTTTTATTTGATTCACATTTTATATAATATTTGTTTATTTATTTAATTTTATTTATTTACTTATATTATTCCTTATTTTTTATTTACTTTATGTTATGTTTTATTTTATTTTATTTTTTATTTGATTTGATTCATATTTTATATAATTTATATATATATACATTTTATTTTATTTTATTGAAAAAATGAATCGTATAACATCACTAAGATCGACGGCGACGACGTAGACATTCACTTCCTCGACAGCGAAGACCTAAACAATACCTAGACACTTAATTTCTCGACAGCAAACACGTAGACACTGACTTCCTCGACGATGACCACAAGAGAGTTGTGAAAGAGAGAGTAGAGAAACAGACGAGAAAGTCGTGAGAGAAATGAGAAAGCCAGGAGAGAGACGAAGGACAAGATTGAAAAAAAGGACAAGATTGAAATTTTGCGAAGAAGAAGACACTTCCTCGACGACGACCACAAAAGAGTTGTGAGAGAGAGACGAGAGAGTAGAGAAACA
>NW_012091817.1:0-729 GCF_000956235.1 Wasmannia auropunctata | reverse complement strand
TCAGACGTGTGCTCTTCCGATCTGTGGAACTTCTGGAAATTAATTTATTAGTGGTTGGATCTGTGCCAATCTTTATCAGAACAATCTATGGATCTCAAATGTGGATCAAATGTGGCTAGATTTTGCCAAATTAACTTTTTAACTAATTAACAATGTAATCTCTTCAATTTGTGGACCATTGTGGGTCCCTTTTCACAGGAAAATAAAATACAACTGAATTGTGGCAGATTCAACTCTATTGAGAAGGTAAGTGGTTAAATCATAAATGAATATTATCAAGTAACTGAATTGTGGTCTCAAACTAATTACTCTTTCTTTGTTTCAGGTTTCTCTCAAGTTGATGCTGATCTACAACTTTTCTCGGGTAAGTATATTGATAAAACTGATTCTTTTAACTCTTTTGCTAATTATTGTCCACCTTTTATTTTCAGGAAACGACCTTGGATGCTTTAGTCGCAGTTTGGTAAGTATAAACGATTTCTTTCTTATTCATTCGTCCACACAACACACACATTCGGTGCGCTTACAAAATGTTTCTTAACTAATAAATACAAATCAATTCTCTTGAGTCTGTATGTCAAATATAATGGAAAATAATACATCACACATAAAAAGGGTAATTCTTACATAAATTGTGGCTATTGCCATCGCAAATAACAGGAAATGATATAATAGTGGATGGTTTGTTCATCAAACGCAATAAACAAAAGCAGTATTAATAACTGAACA
>NW_012091816.1:0-363 GCF_000956235.1 Wasmannia auropunctata | reverse complement strand
TGATAAATTATCCAAGCATCTTGACTCCCTTTGGATCACTTTCCACCCAAAAACTAGACCGGAAATAAAATAAATATAAATAATGAAATAATAAAATAAATTTTATTTCTTTTTAATTTTTCAATGCTTGTCGTAGGGAAAACTTATTTAAAAACATTTATTTTATTATTTATATTTTAATTCCGGTCTAGTTTTTAGGTGGAAAGTGATTCAATGGGAGTCAAGATGCTTGGATAATTTATCGAAAAGTTAAACAAAAATTTATTTTATTATTTTATTATTTATATTTATTTCATTTCCGGTCTAATTTTTGGGTGGAAAGTGATCCAAAGGGAGTCAAGATGTTTGGATAATTTTCTCTAT
>NW_012091815.1:0-418 GCF_000956235.1 Wasmannia auropunctata | reverse complement strand
CTTCACGTGAAATCTTAATAATCGCACCTATATCTCAAAGTATTTTTATAATCCTCGTTTTCGAATCGAAGTAATTTTTTTATGTTACTTCACGTGAAATCTTAATAATCGCAACTTATCTCAAAGCATTTTTATAATCCTCGTTTTCGAATCGAAGTAATTTTTTTATGTTGTTTCACATGAAATTATAATAATCGTAACTAATCTCAAAGTATTTTTATAATCTTCGTTTTCAAATCGAAGTAATTTTTTATGTTACTTCACGTGAAATTATAATAATCGTAACTAATCTCAAAGTATTTTTATAATCTTCGTTTTCAAATCGAAGTAATTTTTTATGTTACTTCACGTGAAATTATAATAATCGTAAATTATCTCAAAGTATTTATATAATCCTCGTTTTCGAATCGAAGTAATT
>NW_012091814.1:0-376 GCF_000956235.1 Wasmannia auropunctata | reverse complement strand
GAACGTCGCTAATTTTGTAAAGTCGCCAAGTTTCGCGAAATGAGAGGGCCGTGCAAGAGTAAAGATTTCTTCAGCGTAGCAGCCGCGAGTGCCGTGTACGATAGAGTTGCGAGTTGCGAGTATTACTTGTTCCGCGAACTAGAGAGTGCACCGCCCGCTCGATCGCGTTAGATTAGAGTCATTTAGAAGGTCGCTTTGCGTTCGCCCTCGCCCGGCCGAGTCACCGCGTGTTTGTATCGTGTAATTGTAAGTCGCGAGAGCGTTCGTTTTGCCATTCTGTGTGTGTCGGATTTATTAGAGTCTCCGCGTGCCGTGAATTACATTCTGTGTCGAGACCGTTAACTTTCTGGTGTCGCGAAAAACGAGATTCGCCGTA
>NW_012091813.1:0-310 GCF_000956235.1 Wasmannia auropunctata | reverse complement strand
GGTCTGCCTTGCCAGCCCGCTCAGAGATGTGTATAAGAGACAGATCCTGGAATGTGAGCACGTACTTATTCTCTGTATTCGTTACTGTAAGCGGTCCCACTATATCCAGAGCGCATTTCTGGAATGGTTTGTCGGGCGTATCCGTTATTACCCTAATGGCAGTTTTGTTTACGGCTAAGTTATTTTTCTGGGCAATATTCACATTTATTAATGGTAATCCTCGATATCTCTAGTTATTCCTCGCCAGTTATGTAGTAATCGAATTCGATTTAGTGTTCTCGCTACTCCTTGACTGTCCTCCTATCGGTGA
>NW_012091812.1:0-748 GCF_000956235.1 Wasmannia auropunctata | reverse complement strand
TATATATATATATATAATAATGCAATATCAAATAATACTATTATTATATGCATCATGTGTCAACGAATAACACATATCGAAAAGATAATTAAAAATCCAAATAAGTATATTAGGCTCTGATATACAAATAAAATGTTAAATAAATGCCTTTAAGAGCCGACGCAGTTCTAATAGCGCAAATGATCCCTTTATTGAAGAATAGTAGACGTTTCGACTCTTGGATTGAGTCCTCTTCAGTACAGATTTCTCTCAAATCATCGCAATATAAATTCCATTTCCGCTCTGCTCCCTCATTCTTAATAATTTAATCAGAAAACTGATGTGTCAAACTGAAGTGAAATGTCAATGACAGTGATAGACGAAAAAAGGAACGCACGTAAGCGGCCACATGTGGACAGTCTCCATGTTAACAAAGGACTGAGGATAACTGACACACATGCGGCGACCACATGTGGACAGTCTCCATCAAGGTGGAAGGGATAGCATGGTGTGTGCAGTTCGGCCAAACCACGCCCACTTTTGCTCGACGATGTCGAAGTCAGGAAACTACTACCAACTGAGAAAAGTAAAATGATTTAGCGTTGGCAAGTTGGTCGCGCTGAGTCTATTGTCCTTGTTTCACGCGTTTCCTTAGAGCATCGGAATCTCTCTTTCTATAGTCTGCGACTTGCTCTCTTTACTTTTCTATAGAGTCCTAGATTATCAGAGAAGCGCGACCGGTGTTACGAGTCTGTCTCTTATACACATC
>NW_012091811.1:0-456 GCF_000956235.1 Wasmannia auropunctata | reverse complement strand
GAAGAGACGCTGGAGAGAGATGGCATGCTTGGAGCGGGAGGAGATGGAATTGGATAGGTATCTGAAGTCGTTGGCAGACGAGCACGTCCAGGAGCAGATCGACCTGTATTTCGCTGAATTGGATGATCTCATGTGGGATAAGGATTGCGAGGACTGGAGCGATATTACCAGACGAGTGGAAAAAAATAGTGTGTTATCTACGAAACAGACAAATCGAGAAAATGTATCTATCTCGTTTTCTTCTTGTAATATTCTTATTCCGTGTTGGGCCTAAATGCAATAAAAAGTTGTAATTGTACAAGATAACATTTCATTGCGCAAACCTCAGCGTTCCTGTAAATCCTTGCGTTTAATTAGTAATAATAATGAATAATAACTCTCTTGCGAAGAATAGGCGCTGAATGATAAGTATTGCAAGTACGTTACGCGTCGTTCTCATTAATATTTTCCCCTTTA
>NW_012091810.1:8086-8648 GCF_000956235.1 Wasmannia auropunctata | reverse complement strand
GACTCGTTTTCGAACCTTTGCAAAGCGCCTTCGACTCGCATCGTCCGCCTCTGTGCGTACCTGCGAGATAGCTTACTTAGTTACGTCCTCCCTTACCCCCTCCACTTCCAATTCCATCTCGTTCACGCACGAGACTCACTCTCTCTATCTACAAGCCCAAACAAATATCCTGGGGTCTGGACGTAACAACACATTTGTTATAAAATTAATTAAATATTTATACATATCGGTTGAAAAATGTTTTTTCATTTATGACAAAACATAATCATTTCCACACCACCTTGCGGTATATAACACGGTTTGTTTATAGTGGTTTCTCCAATAGACCTAATACATTCTCATTTTTTAATACATGAGTTATTCAAAATGTTGTCCTCCCTCTTGAATTTGAATAGCTTTTAGGGTATTAATATTTAAATTAACATTTTTATCTTGATTAATTTTTGAGACATTATACTTAAAATATTTTTATTTTAAATATAATTTTTTAAATATAATCTGTAAAATAATGTTTTAATATCTAAAATAATTTTAAAAAATATAACTCTTTGTACCTTTTTTA
>NW_012091810.1:0-406 GCF_000956235.1 Wasmannia auropunctata | reverse complement strand
TGCGCGAAATCGCGAATTGTTCAGTATCAAACATGTATCTTGCGGTGACGCATCCCTCCGACGTTCTCACCTGGAGCGCCGAGCAGTTGCAATATATACCGAAGATCGTACTGTTACGCGTGTTCGGCGACTATATCGAGCACGTATGGGACCGGCTGCCGGAGCACATGAAGGTGGATTCGGAGGTGCGAACCTATCGTCGCTGCCTCGATCATTACAATCTGCCGCGACAGCGGACGCACATCGACGGTCCCGCGCCACGGATAAAAGATTGCGGCGAATGTCAGCGGGGAGCGGCGGCTTGCTGAATCGCGCGATCAACGCATTTCCGTTCGAGCTACATATTCCCGGCTATCAGTTTTGCGGCCCAGGCACTCGTTTGCTGAAACGATTGGCCAGAGGTGAC
>NW_012091809.1:0-357 GCF_000956235.1 Wasmannia auropunctata | reverse complement strand
TCATCCATTGGAGATCCATTAAACATCCATAGCTCCATGAGATTTTATATTTACGACAGAAGTTAGATAGACGTCTATTAGAGATCCATCCTACCTCCATAGCTCCATGAATTTTATTTCCATGGTGGAAGTGAGATAGACATCCATTGGAGATCCATTAAACATCCATAGCTCTATGAGATTTTATATTTACGACAGAAGTTAGATAGACGTCTATTAGAGATCCATCCTACCTCCATAGCTCCATGAATTTTATTTCCATGGTGGAAGTGAGATAGACATCCATTAGAGATCCATCAAACATCCATAGTTCCATGAAATTTTATATTTACGATAGAAGATCGGAAGAGCACACGT
>NW_012091808.1:0-435 GCF_000956235.1 Wasmannia auropunctata | reverse complement strand
GTTTAAGTTTAAAGTGACTGGCGCCTTGTTGTTGTCGCAACGCGGTCGTTACTCTATCGCTTTTTCATATATTAATTGATATTAATTGAGTATCAAGTTTGTTTCGGGTGCTTTTAGCACATTCGAGAATTAACGGTGGCCACACAACCGAGCTACGAAATCTCGGCGAGATAGTCGGGTGCTTTCAGCACACTCAAGATAGTGACTTTTGCCTTTACTTTCGAGAAAGGCACTGTTACGAACGGGCAAAAATCAAGGAGGTTGTAGCCTAACGGTCGGGGGCTCCTAGCCCGTTGCAAAGATCTCTGATCAGAGAAGAGACAGTGTCTAAATTGAAGTCGCCTACGACTGCGGATCCATCGACGCTTTTGAACAGTGCGGTAGAGCGAGGTGCATCGTCGTCGCACGCGCGATACGAGGTCTTACTGCGGCTTA
>NW_012091807.1:0-829 GCF_000956235.1 Wasmannia auropunctata | reverse complement strand
AAAATAGCATTTTACAGCTTGAAAATCTCTACTTTCTAAATAGGTAGGTAACGTTTAGAAAACGTTCCTACTAATCTTTTATGGAATTACATGGATAGAAAAGGAGATCCGACGAATCTCAAAATTTTTTACGAACTTTGACAAGTTCCATGGCGCGAATTAAAAATCGCATGCAAATGGAGTTTACAGCTTTCGAAAGAGTGAATCTTTACCTTTAATTTGCTTTTTTGTTGAGCGTTGTACGATTTTTTTTCACCGAGTTATTTAACATCAAAGCCAAAATGGTCCTTTTTGCTTTAATGTTGAATAACTCAATGAAAAAAAATCGTACAATGCTCAACAAAAAGCAAATTAAAGGTAAAGATTCACTCTTTCGAAAGCAGTAAACTGCATTTATGTGCGATTTTTAGTTTATGCCATGAAACCTTTAAAATTTAGTACACATTTTTAGGGATTTGACGCATTTTCATTTGAACCTATGTAATTCCATAAAAAATCAATAGGATCGTTTTCTAATGTGTCGATCTGAAAAGTAGAGATTTCAAGCTGTAAAATGCTTTTTTGAACATCTCGATATGATCATTTTTGACGAAGTTACATTCATTTGAAGCTTGTCTATTTTAAAATTACAGAATACATATGCCAAAAATAAAAGATCACTTTACTTTACCATCCAAAAATAGGCAAAATTTAAGAGTGTTACTTCATCAAAAATGATCATATCGAGATGATCAAAGAAGTATTTTACAGCTTGAAATCTCTACTTTCCAAATTGAAGCAAAAAGGACCATTTTTACTTTAATGTTGAATAACTCGGTGAAAAAAATCG
>NW_012091806.1:0-563 GCF_000956235.1 Wasmannia auropunctata | reverse complement strand
GTTTCGTATGAAAATACCTCTGAAATATGGAATATGCATACGTTCAGCCAATTGTTGCAGTTGTATGTTGGTAGTTGCCCCTGTAGTAATTTACGTTTTTTTGGAGTTTTTTTTCCGCATCGAGACGCCTCGACCGCGCTTATACGGAGCGAGATAAACTCCGTGACCTTCCATGACGCGATTGTGACGTTTCAATTCTTCCAGCTGACGCTGCGCGGCTTTGTTATCGCTCACGGCCTTCGCGACTCCCGCCGCCCCGCCGACCAACGAACCAACAACACCCAACAGTGGCAAGAGTGGCAGGATACCTCCGCGTTTAGCTACCGGAAGTATTCGCTTGCTCCTTTTCCTCTTCGTTTTTAAACCCATGCCGAATTTCGTCTTGGCTTTCATAGCCGTCCAAACAGCTGTGGCTGCAGCTCTCTCTCCGAGAGTCGAATCTTTCGCGGTTATGCGTTTTCGCGCTTTTGCGGCAAGTATGTCGTCAACCACGTGCCGTTCAGCGAGTTCGTTGCTCCGCGAATATGCGATGTCGTGCTCGCGACACGCTGCGTCCAGTGGAT
>NW_012091805.1:0-582 GCF_000956235.1 Wasmannia auropunctata | reverse complement strand
AAGAATTCAGACACAGAATTTAGAATTATAATAATGCTACCGTTTATTCCCCGCGTGGCAGAGCGGTAAAAAGCAGTAGCCAAAGAAATAATACAGTGCGGTGATAACAAAAGAAAAGAATGAAAACGAAAAATAATCTGATAATATTCAAGGCCGATACCTCAGCGGCGCGATAATCCTTGACGTGACAAAAGAAAAGAAATCGTTCTCGAGCAGTAATCAATTCGGACAGTAATCAATAACGTAACGACAGTCAGCATCGGCGTGCTAGTACAAAAGCGTGGCTCAGTACGACGCGAGTACCGAGGTCTAACGACGACCGACAATCTTGATCGCGAATCCCCGCGTCAGACACACCGGCGAAAATGAAAGGCAAATACAAAATCCCTTATGCCGAACGCAACGAAATAGCGCGCGACGACACTAAATAATACGACGAGGAGTACTCGCGCTTCGAGTACTCGCGCACTTACAATAACGCTCGCACACTGGTGTGCGAGGGCTTTGCGGCTCGCTCCCGGCGACGATCCCCGGGTTGGCTCGACTTACGATTCGCGGCACTCCCGATAGCTCACGGCACAA
>NW_012091804.1:0-667 GCF_000956235.1 Wasmannia auropunctata | reverse complement strand
GTAAAAAAAAAATCTGTTTAAAATTTTGATAAATACAAAACCTTTGGTATAATTCATACACTAAAGATAAGTAAATTCCATACTTGTGAGTCTACATTCTTTTTTTGATTAGTATTTTAAAAGCTAAAAGCATTTCTTTTACCTGATATACATGGACGTTTTAGGATATTGTGAGATAACGATGAATCATGCATTCTTCTAAGATTAAATGTGCTTTTCCATCACTAGCCCTAGAATTTTCCGATATCATACGATACAGTGTACATTTTCGGATGAGAGGCTTGTGTATGATATTGACGAAATAATGGATAAAAATTAACTGAATGGGAAAAAAAAACAAAAAAAGAGGGGGGAATAAGTTAAAAAGAGCTTGGACGGAGGCTCACTGCAACAGTCGCTCTGTGAAAATGAACGCGAATAAATCTTGTATTCCGCCGGTTGCACGTCTTATTTGGAATCGCGAAATCGGTTTTAAAAACACACTTGTTAATAATAATGGTTGTGAAAGGTTAATTTGGTGCTCCATACATTCGCATTACCACTGGTATTGTATGCATATGAATGCGATGGAAATTGATGAGGAGATTAGGGGATGGGACTGGCACAATGAGAGCATTCGTCTGTGTGGTATTAGATCGGAAGAGCACACGTCTGAACTCCAGTCACT
>NW_012091803.1:0-420 GCF_000956235.1 Wasmannia auropunctata | reverse complement strand
TATCCCCTGTGTGCCTTGTCGACTCAGTCTAATTTTATAAGTTATGTATAATAAAAATGTATGTTTATAAAAGATGTATGTTTTCTGAATATTTGTGATGGGGAAAGAGAAAACTATGTTTTAATGTGAGGGTTAACAAAAAAATCTCGTATACAATAGAAATAAAATATATTTAAATGGTGACAAATAAGAAAATGGTTGACAAGTAACGTTTCAATAGCGGTCTGTGAGATCGATATAGTGGTTCAAAGGTTAAGAGAGATAATTAGATTTTGTCATTCTTTTTTCAAGACCAACTATATAACTGTATACACGTTTAAAGGGCCGGAAATAATACGGGGACATTTTTCGCGCGACAATTCGCTGATTATACCGCGCAATAAGTGCTCCTGATTGTTTTCATTTAACATCGGCCGATAA
>NW_012091802.1:0-410 GCF_000956235.1 Wasmannia auropunctata | reverse complement strand
CTCGCAGGAGGACAGCCCTCAGGTGCCGCGGAGCCCATGCGAGGAGGCACTGCTGCGTGTAATTCTGAACGTGTCCACCGACGTGAGGACAGTTTGTTATTACAACTAACGTGAGTATTTTTTAAATAGCTATCTTTTCTTCATTCTTCTTTCAAACATTTTTTAAAATATTCTTTTCTTTGTCTGTTGCAGATGGCAACGGGCAGGCGGATTTGTACCAATTTTATTATATATATATATACATTTTTTAATTTTTTAATAAAAACTTTTTATTTTTAATTATAATAATATTTTGTTTAATTCTTCTCCTCTTCCTTCTCTATCGCGTACGTGTGCAACGGGAGCGATAATGGGTGGGACGGTGAAACCGCGGGGTGGGACGGTGGGGCCCGTGCGCAACGGCGGTGGCA
>NW_012091801.1:0-429 GCF_000956235.1 Wasmannia auropunctata | reverse complement strand
TTGGATGCTCGACCAATTTGTCGGAAGTTTCCGCGAAGGCGCTCGCACGTAATCGGATACGTGGGCTAAATCTTGCGTCAAACGAGTGGGATGGGATGAGTAATCGCGTTTTGCAAAAGATACAATGAGATAAAAATTTCTCTTTTCTCTTCCGCACATCAACAATTTGATAAAATTAAGGCACTTGTATAGGTATACTCCCGCGTGTCACATTATGAAATTAAATAAATTGTTCAATTGCTGCATGTTTCTTGATTATGTACTTCTAATCGAAACAATTTTTCGCGACAAGAGACAACAATTCTTTAAGAGGCGACAATAAATTTCTGAATCTAATGGATTAAAAAATAAAAATTAACATTTATAAGAAGTTAGTCATTGTTCCCAAAAGAAACCGATTCTATCCTTATTCGTTCTTCTTTCTTATAT
>NW_012091800.1:0-463 GCF_000956235.1 Wasmannia auropunctata | reverse complement strand
TCTGCCTTGCCAGCCCGCTCAGAGATGTGTATAAGAGACAGGTAGATGACAATAATGAAGAAATACTAATACTTGAAAGTGATGAAGAAGTAATAGCAAATGAAAATAATGAAGAAATCATAGAAGATGAAAATGACGACGAAATCATAGAAGATGAAAATGACGACGAAATTATAGAAGATGAAAATGATGAAGGAATGATACAAGACGAAGATTTTATTCAGCCTATAGGTGATCTCGGTTATGAGAGTGGCTCGGAAGTGGAGGATGAAGAACATCAGGCGCTAACCCAAGCTCAAGCCGATAATGCAGTGACTCCCGGGAAGGAAATGTGCCGCATCGAATTTTATTATCAAGAGGCAGATTCAGATCAAAAATATTGCACCGAGTGCGTTGGAGAAATGCGCGGATTATTTATTGATCTCCATATCTACCGAAAGCACAACACCGATCTTTATGCATT
>NW_012091799.1:0-438 GCF_000956235.1 Wasmannia auropunctata | reverse complement strand
CGAGCCCCCTAAACGGGCGAACCGGTTGCTCCGGCAGATTTGAGTCTGGAACAAAAAACTAAATTTTTCTTTAAATATATATCATAAACTAATAGACTACGTAGGGAAATTTAAAAATACCTTTTTTTCGAAAAATGGTGAGCATATGAAAAGAAAGTTCATTTTTCACATAAAAATTGCGTAATAAATGTTTTATAAACAAAAAAGTTTATAACTTATCGCAAAATCCCTACGTAGTCTACTAGTTTATGATATATATGTAGGAAGCGAATATTCTAGACGGCATCGCGACGCGATATTGTAACGAAGCGAGAAAAAGAAAAGCGAGCGAAAAGACGAACTTCTTTTGTCACCGAGCGTTCGGACCGAGAGGCGAGCGCGACTCACGGGAGTTCAGTTGAGTTCGGTTGACGACAGGCGAACGAACGGACGCGACGT
>NW_012091798.1:0-825 GCF_000956235.1 Wasmannia auropunctata | reverse complement strand
GCGGGCGCGATGACGGCGGTCGGCGCGCGGGCGCACGCGGTTCACGCGTTCGCGGCGTGCACGGGCACGTGGCCCGAGATCTGCGGTGAAGCCCGTTTATCGCGACACAAGAAAGTTTAACGCTCTCGACACCGAATATAATTCACGATACACGGAGACTCTAACAAATTCGACACACACATGACGGCAAAACGAACGCTCTCGCGACTTACAATTACACGATACAAACACGCGGTGACTCGGCCGGGCGAGGGCGAAAGCAAAGGCGACCATCTTAATGACTCTAATATAACGCGATCGAGCGGGCGGTGCACTCTCTAGTTCGCGGAACAAGTAACATTCGCAACTCTATCGTACACGGCATTCGCGGCCGCTACGCTGAAGAAATCTTTACTCCTGCACGGCCCTCTCGTTTCGCGAAACTTGGCGACTTTACAGAATTAGCGACGTTCGTCTCACCGTAGGCTCTCCAACTCTTAGCTCTCGTAGGCTTTCGATACTCAGTCCTGGTAGTGGATCCTGTGTCCCTTACAATAATCACGTCAGGTAGTGGTGACGATCACGGCACGAGTGCCGGTCCTTCGCAGCACCGGGAGCACGTTGGTAGCGGGGCCATCTGCCGGTTTCCGCTATCTCTTCCTGTCACGTGAGTCCCTCTTTCGCGACCCCCTGCGCCGCAGGAGGGTAGCGTCAATCGCGGGCCCCGTGATAACGGGCGCGAAGTTTTAAAGTTGACTTGCTGGGAGGGTTTCTGGCCCTCGTTACGTGGAGCGAGCCCTCGTCTCAGCTCTCCTGCGCCCTTGTACTGTCGGGGCCTCCTGGCAG
>NW_012091797.1:0-435 GCF_000956235.1 Wasmannia auropunctata | reverse complement strand
TATCCCCTGTGTGCCTTGTCGACTCAGTTGTATGCTATACGAAGTTATTACGTGTGTAAAATTGAATCACATATGCCTGTGGCCTCAACAAGCTCGCGCACTTTCACTCGTCGATCAGTCAAAACAATATCGTGAATTTTATCGATGATTTCTGGCGTAGCAGCCTCAATTGGACATCCTGAACGAGGTGCATCTCATGTGGATGTACGGCCACGTTTAAATTCATTCACCAAATTGTATACAGTCGCAAATGTTGGTACAGATGTAGTATGAACATTATCTAACGGATTTGATTTCTTTCGGCGTTAAACCTTTCATATGTAGATGTTTGATCACTACACGAAACTCGTTTTTGCAAAAAATACAAAGTTGTTCGCTTTAATCGTCTACAGAAATGAAATCACGCGATGAATTCCGCTTAAAATTTTACAGTAA
>NW_012091796.1:0-459 GCF_000956235.1 Wasmannia auropunctata | reverse complement strand
CAAAAGCGGCGTAGATCGCGCTCAATTCGCGATCGATGCCTGCACCCCCTGCCCGGGGGTGCGCAACACAGTGGCGCAATCGGCCAATCACGGCGCCGCGGGGGTCCTGCCGTGGCACGGGCGCAATCAGGTGATTCTGCATGCGGGCGCCTCGCGCCCGCGCGAGGTCGCCCTATATCCGGGATGTGGCGGCGTGGAATCAGATGGGCGCGTCCTTCGCCCTTGCATTCCGGGACGAGTTGGCTATCTCGCCCCGGCAGTTCTCGGCGAGGTCCCCGGGCCCTGGGGAAATCGCCGGCCGTATCGCCCTTTGCGGGCCTCAGCCACAGCGCCCGCCTTCCCGGTCGCGCCCCTGGCGGCTCGGGTATCCTTGCGCGTGTTCACGCGCTCTGCCACCTGCTCGCCGCGTGCCCGGTGCGTGTCCCCTTTGCTCCGGCGCCAGGTCGCCCGTACTCCAAC
>NW_012091795.1:0-495 GCF_000956235.1 Wasmannia auropunctata | reverse complement strand
CCATAATTCCAAAAGCACACTCAACCACTTTTCGTGCTCTGGATAATCTATAGTTGAATATTTGTCTTTCTATAGTTATATTTCGCCCTGGATATGGTCTCATAGTAAATGTATTCAACTGAAAAGCTTCGTCTCCAACTATTACGAATGGAAGTGGTTGAGTCTGTGCTGGATGAATAATTGACGGAGCAGGCAGATTCATTAATCCTTCATTGAATCGACGACCCATCTCAGAATTTTTAAAAACACCGCCGTCACTATGGCGGCCCTGAGCTCCTATATCTACCATAAGAAACTTATAATCTGCCGATACTAAAGCCATTAGCACGATACTGTGCTGTCCTTTATAATTATAGAACGATGATCCAGAATTCGCTGGAGCCTTCAAAAAAATAAAAATATGGAGTATTACATTTTTTGAAAAATGTTTGTAAATACTATACACATGCAAGTATTAAATGTTCTCGAGCTGAAAATTTGTGTATACATAGGAAA
>NW_012091794.1:0-618 GCF_000956235.1 Wasmannia auropunctata | reverse complement strand
GATTGTAAGCGGCAGGAAACATGTAATAAATGTGCTGGAAATCATAAAGCAAGCGAGTGTAGGGCAAAAAAGATGAGATGTGTAAACTGTATGCACAAAATTAAAACGTATAACTTAAAGATAAACGACGAACACGATGCTCTAAGTAGAAAATGTCCGACTTTCATCAGAGCCTTGGAGGAGGAGAAAAAGAGAACTGGATGGCAGACTACGAAATAGCAATCACGGATGGAATCAATTGCATACACGAATGCGCAGAGTCTTATGGCGCACAAGGACGAATTTCAAGACTACATGAAGAAGATGAATCTAGCAGTCATGGCGTTATCGGAAACGAGGCTCGTTCCGAAAATAGAAGATAGTGAAATGAATGTGCCGGGATATGATTTGGTTAGATGCGATAGTGAAAATAGAAACACAGGAGGTATTGTGATTTATATAAGAAACAACATCAAATACGAGGTAATAGTAAGGGAAAAGATAGCATCAAACTGCTGGTGTGTGGCGATTGAAATGAGAGACAGTATGTATAAAGGTGTGATTGTGTGTGTGTATCATTCACCGAGCGCATCAGATGGTGATTTCATAAGATTTATCGAGGACATAGTGGATCTCCTA
>NW_012091793.1:0-785 GCF_000956235.1 Wasmannia auropunctata | reverse complement strand
GTTTAATACGGACGAACGGACCGGACATGAACAGATTACACCCACAGTACGCACCCTCCGTATTATCAGACAGTGCGGTGAGCAGGCTCACGCACCGGCGGGAGTTCTCCTTGACCTCGTACGATAGTAGCGTATTTGATCCAGAAGAGTTTTATACTGCTTTAAGAGAGGCGTCACAATTAGACATGTCGCGTCCGCCACCGAAAATAACGGTCGAACAAGAAACCGAGAGACAGCCGACCAGCGACGATATCGACGTTGAGATAATTCAGCTTCGGGAGATGATAGCCCCGCCGAGTGCAACAGAACAGCCAGGGACTAACCAACGCGTGACGCGCTGTTAGGTGATTTACTAGCAGCAATACAAGCGTCTAATTATTTTAAACTATCGTCTTGGCCAGATAGAAGGCGCACGAAATGAGAACCGCAACGAAACGTGACACCCACCGGACAATGACACGCTCGACTTGACGTACGGGCGTACTAGCGAGGATGTGCGAAATCAGCGCGGGTTCCCCGAAAGGGGAGGAGACGAATATATGAAGTTGAAAGAAGCACGCGGATCAATTCCAAAAACAGACGGATCGTCGCGAAAACAAGTACACAAATTTTTAAACGTGTGTGATTACGCGATGAGGGAAATAGAAACGGCAAAAGAAAAAGCGCTACTAAGAGCGATATTAGGCACTAAATTAACAGAGAAGGCCATGTATGACTTCCAAACGAGAGACAGTCGCTCGTATGCTCAACTGAAGCAAGAGATAGAGGCGTGCTATTTGGCAAAA
>NW_012091792.1:0-341 GCF_000956235.1 Wasmannia auropunctata | reverse complement strand
GTCAGGATCTTTTCCGGTGTTCCGTGCTCTACTATTATTCGAGTCGCGAATGCCTTTGCCACCGACGCCGCTTCCTGGTTCCGGCAATGGGATGGCCTTACTGAATTTGGTTAGGCTATCCTGAAAGGTCAGTATGTATTTATTACCTGCGGTCGTCACCGTGAGTGGTCCCACGATGTCTAGCGCACATTTTTGGAACGGTCCGTCAGGGGTATCCGTTATTATTAGGGGCATTTTCGTTTTCCTGCTTAGCTTGTTTTTTTGGCAATGTTCACATTTCCGGACGTAGTCTTCTACGTCTTTCGTGATTCCTTTTCAGTTATGTAACAGCCTAATTCGAT
>NW_012091791.1:0-534 GCF_000956235.1 Wasmannia auropunctata | reverse complement strand
ACAATCGCTCGAGATACCGATACTTTGGCTGTTGCAGCGATTTCGAGTAAACATACACGTTCTCAAAACGCACACCGTGCGGGCTCTCGAGCAGGCTCACGAGCACGTTCGTTTTGCCGCAATTCGATGGACCGCACACGATCGCGCGTATGGTGTTCGGCAGCAATTCGCCGTGTCGGCGCTCCGCCACGCCACCCCCGTCGCTCGCGATCTCTCGTCGCAGTTCGTGACGCGTATCGCCAACGGCTGTCGCACGAATCTCATGGTTCTTTGCGTACCTGAACTACACTTGGCCGCCTATTTATAGGTGCGCGAAATCGCGAATCGTTCAGTACCAAACATGTATCTTGCGGTGACGCATTCCTCTGACGTTCTCACCTGGAGCGCCGAGCAGTTGCAATATATACCGAAGATCGTACTGTTACGCGTGTTCGGCGACTATATCGAGCACGTGTGGGACCGGCTGCCGGAGCACGTGAAGGTGGATTCGGACGTGCGAACCTATCGTCGCTGCCTCGATCATTACAATCTGCC
>NW_012091790.1:0-329 GCF_000956235.1 Wasmannia auropunctata | reverse complement strand
TATTAGAGCAAGCTCTCTAAGAATAATGCCACGGAAAGAACGATTTTGTCGAAAGACCTAAAAATTTTGCTAAATACAGATCTGAAAATAATTTTTTGTTAAATCATCAAAATAATTTGTTGGAATGTTAAAACTGATGAGCATTGCTATAACACGTTTTGATATTTTAGCAATCATTTTGATTTTTGAACAAAATTACTTTGATATTGAACAAAAATTATTTTCAGATATGGATTCAGCAAAATTGTTCTTTCCGTGTGAAAATTAAAAATCAAACAAAAAAATGTAACAGATAGAAAAAGAGAAAATGATATACCAGAGACAAGAAA
>NW_012091789.1:0-474 GCF_000956235.1 Wasmannia auropunctata | reverse complement strand
ATAGCAAAGGCCTTATTCGGCACCATGGATGCAAAGGACGAGAAGCTTATCAACCAGCAACTCGCACTGCTCCACGATTCAAACGCCGTAATGCAGCACGCCATGAAGCATCAACTGAAGGTGGTCAATGCGACGATAAACCACATAGAGCGGCTAGAAGAAACAGTAAACAAAAACGAGGGAACTCTAGCCGACCTCTATGAAAAACTACAGGGCAGAACTGTAGTTTACGACCGTCGAATCGACATGGTCGAACACTTCACGATAATAAGCGCCTTGGCCGAAAACATACCGCAGACGCACTAGATTACTTGGCCTACCTCAAAGAAGGCATCCTACACCCCAGGGTCACCTCCGTCAGACAAATATTGACAAGCCTCAAGGAAGCATCCACGAGCCTACCTCAGGGATTATACTTCCCATTCAACCTACAGGGAGGAGATTGGACGACTATTGAAAAAATAGCAACCATGA
>NW_012091788.1:0-427 GCF_000956235.1 Wasmannia auropunctata | reverse complement strand
TGCGAAAGATTCGACTCTCGGAGAGAGAGCCACAGCCACAGCTGTTTGGACGGCTATGAAAGCCAAGACAAAATTCGGCATGGGTTTAAAAATGAAGAGGAAAAGGACCAAGCGAATACTTCCGGTAGTTAAACGCGGAGGTATCCTGCCACTCTTGCCACTGTTGGGTGTTGTTGGTTCGTTGGTCGGCGGGACGACGGGAGTCGCGAAGGCCGTGAGCGATAACAAAGCCGCGCAGCTTCAGCTGGAAGAATTGAAACGTCACAATCGCGTCATGGAAGGTCACGGAGTTTATCTCGCTCCGTATAAGCGCGGTTGAGGCGTCTCGATGCGGAAAAAAAAACTCCAAAAAAAAACGTTAAAATTTCCAACAGGCGCAACTACCAACATACAACTGCAACAATTGGCTGAACGTATGCATATTCCA
>NW_012091787.1:0-577 GCF_000956235.1 Wasmannia auropunctata | reverse complement strand
GGGGGAAGCCGCGAGGAGGGGGAAACCGCTCAGAACGTTCACGGTCTGATGCGGAGTCCGCGCGGGAGGGGGAAGCCGCGGAAAGCCGCTCGATCAGCTGGCCTGACCGCGGGGTGCGGGATGCGCGGGGAGAGAGGAACCGCGTCGTAGGTGCGGGATGCGCGGGGGCGGGGGAACCGCGTTGTGGGTGCGGGATGGGCGGGGACGGGGGAACCGCGTCGTAGATGCGGGGTCCGCGGGGAAGAGGGAACCGCGTCGTAGATGCGGGATCCGCGGGGAAAGGGGAACCGCGCTCGCGTTCGCGCTCGCGCTTGCCGCCGCCGCCGCCGCCGCCGCTGCTCGCGTTCGCCGCCGCCGCCGCGTTCGCGCTCGCCGCGTTCGCCCCCGTTGCGCACGGGCCCCACCCCACCCGTTATCGCTCGCGAAGAGGAAGAGGAAGAGTAAAGGGAAAATAATGATTATTAATATAATAGAGAAGAAATGTTATATTTTACCGAAGAATATAGTTAATGAAGATACTAGCCGCGGGGTCGCGAAAGGGGGTTCCAGCGCAGGCCCCGATGCAATATTCTTTCTA
>NW_012091786.1:0-434 GCF_000956235.1 Wasmannia auropunctata | reverse complement strand
TCCGGAGACAGGAATCGGAAGCGGTTGGCCGAGATAGACTCGGACGAGGCAGAGAACCCTCTCGACCCCGGTGCTGACCGTCCCGTGAGGAAGGGATCCGGAGCAGGTCTGCCTGAGAATCCTAGGCAGAGGCTGAGAACTCTCTCTCGACCCCTTTTTCTCGACTTGCTTGCGGCTCGGGTGCGGATGGTACTTCTGGCGGACTGGCGGGTAGCGAGTCGGGCGAGAAGTGTTCCTGTCGGAAATTCTCCCGGCTTTTATACCCGCTCGGGCGCGGGTTCGGACGTTTCCGCGTCTCGTCGGTAATCTCCGGGGGGTTGTAAAAAGGGAAGGCTCGGTGGGGGTGACCTTGCCGCGTGCTTTGCTGGGTGGCGAAAAAGATAATCCGGGCGCGCTGCGCCCGGCTCCCACTGGTTCTAGTGTGCAGGAACGAT
>NW_012091785.1:0-327 GCF_000956235.1 Wasmannia auropunctata | reverse complement strand
GGGAGGGGGAAACCGCTCAGAACGTTCACGGTCTGATGCGGGGTCCGCGGGGAGGGAGAAGCCGCGGAAAGCCGCTCGATCAGCTGGCCTAACCGCGTGGTGCGGGATGCGCGGGGAGAGGGGAACTGCGTCGTGGGTCCGGGGTCTGCGGGGGCGGGGGAACCGCGTTGCGGGTGCAGGATGCGCGGGGACGGGGGAACCGCGTCGTCGATGCGGGGTCCGCGGGGAAGAGGGAACCGCGTCGTAGATGCAGGATCCGCGGGGAAAGGGGAACCGCGCTCGCGTTCGCGCTCGCGCTCGCGCTTGCCGCCGCCGCCGCCGCCGCCG
>NW_012091784.1:0-656 GCF_000956235.1 Wasmannia auropunctata | reverse complement strand
AAAAAGGGATGGATTTTTGGAAGTATGTAGGGAAATTTGACTTTGTTAGTTTAAGTGAGACATGGGTGGAGGAGAAGAGCTGGGAAAATATGAAAGAGAGGTTGCCAGAGTCACACGAGTGGATATGTAGTTATACCGAAAGGGTTAAGGACAGAGGAAGAGCAAAGGGAGGTTTTATTATAAGAAGGAGGAAAAATTGGGGGAAGAGTGAAGGAAAGTTAAAAATGGGGGAAGAAAAGGGGGCGATAAAAGCGGAAATTGAAGACGGTAAGGAGAGATGGAAAATATGTTCGGTATATAGCACGGGGGGATGGAGTAAGATGGAAGAAAGTACGAATAAGATTTTAAGGAAAGAAAGAGAGGGAAGGGAAATGGAGGGAGTGATATTAGGAGGAGACTTCAATGTGAGAATTGGTGAATTGGGGGGCTTAGGTTTAGATGGAGCAGAGGGGGGAAGGAGAAGCAAGGATAAAACAATTAATAACGATGGTAGGAAATTCGTAGACTGGGTGCAAGAAAGTGGTTGGTANATTTTGAATGGAGCATGTGAGGGCGACTGGAAGGGGAGTATACTTATGTAGGGGCGAGAGGTAGTTCGGTGATCGATTATATTATTGTCAACGATACTGCGTTGAAAAAAATTAGAGATTTTAGGA
>NW_012091783.1:0-318 GCF_000956235.1 Wasmannia auropunctata | reverse complement strand
AGGAGATTGTAATTTCCGAAGGATCGTACGAACTGCATGACATTGCAAAATATTTGAAACGTGCAATCCTACATGTTCATCCAAACGATGCTGTGAGAAAGAAACGAAAAAGCGATAAAGAGGATGAGAACGATTACCCGCTGGTGATTCGCGCCAATAACAATACGATGAAGAGCGAGATCAAGTGTGCGTATCGGATAAATTTCACAAAATCCTGTAACATTGGATCGCTGTTGGGATTTTCATCAAATCGCACGCTAGAACCACGTCAATGGCACGAATCGAACGTACCGATAAATATCATGAATGTAAACATAC
>NW_012091782.1:0-388 GCF_000956235.1 Wasmannia auropunctata | reverse complement strand
AAATTAAAAAAAGCGTTCTATTGCATGATGAAGAAGAAAAAAATTCCAACGGGTGGGAGGGAGAGAGAACGCGAACCTTCCAATGAGTGGGAAAGAGAGAGAACATGCGGCTGAGAAAGAATGTGAACCTTTGACCAAAATGACGGCACTGCCAACGTGGTGGCGCTGCGTTCGAAAATGGCGGCGGCGGACCCCCGCGGGCCTCACCAAGAAAGAACATCGTTAATAATTGATTACAACTTAATTATTAAATTGATTGATTACATACCATTTAATTGATTGATTAAACGGTATTTAATTGATTGATTAATAATCAATTAATTGATGGATTATCATTTAATTGCTTAATTAATTATCATTTAATTGCTTAAGATCGGAAGAGCACACG
>NW_012091781.1:0-324 GCF_000956235.1 Wasmannia auropunctata | reverse complement strand
TTTAGTTTATTTAACAAAAAAGTGCCACATTTGGTCACAATTCCGCGTGCTAATACCTATTGTAAAAGTTTCTCTCACAATCCGCCACAATTCATCACCCAGGAGGTCGTGACGGCGCTCCGGGGATAATACGCGGACTCTCGGAGGATATTCACCACATTTCGATGGTAAACTTTGAGTCGGTATCATGAAGCCACTCGGGAGGTAACTAAGGGACATACGATCCTTTGATACCCGAGAGCCCGTGTAGAGAACGTCGGGACTTCGAGTCGTTCGCTCTACTGAGCAAGTAACGCCAAGCGCGTAAAGTCAGACGCGACGCCA
>NW_012091780.1:0-448 GCF_000956235.1 Wasmannia auropunctata | reverse complement strand
TTCTTCACGCTTCTCGGAAGTCAAGTGCTTGAGAGACAACTTGATACTAGTATCCCGCCGGATATAATTTGAGCACGGGCCGCCCACGAATGATACCTCTTATCGATCATCCAGTTCCGCGAACCGTCGAGATATCCGAAGACGCCTTTCGTAACTGCGGCGTTCGATAACTCAGAGCATTTTCGTGCATGAAATAATTTAGAGGCGTGCATAATAAAAAGGTTCCGGAACGTATTTGTTCCCGCCCTTGGAACTTTAGGCCTTTGTCTTCAAGGAAATATATATATATATATACATATAAAAGTTTTTGTTGTAAGAAATAATTGTAAAATTCATTCACAATTCTCAGATGAAATATGCTTAAAAAAAAGAAACAAGAGACAAAAAGACTTATATTTCGACAAAAAAATTATTACTTCTCGTAAAAAATTGTATATACATATAAAAA
>NW_012091779.1:0-693 GCF_000956235.1 Wasmannia auropunctata | reverse complement strand
TTTATTTTATATACTAAAAATGACACTAAAAATTAGAAAAAAATATATATTTTTGAGTTAAATTTGAGTTATAAAATATTGAATTATAAAAGGTAAAAATAAATAAAATATGTTATATGTTATCCATTATGTTATATTTATGTTATCCATTATGTTATATTTATCCATTACGTCAAAATATATACACTGCTCAAAAAAATTATGGCATAGAAAAATTTTGAGCAAAAATTGGTCAACTTTGATTAACGGTAACTCCGCGAAAAATCATTGTAAAATGATGAACTTTTTTTCAAATAAAAGTTTGAAATCTTTACTTTAAGATACTGTGAGTCAATTTTTAATTTAATGCACTCCTGTTGCTGTAAACTCTTAAATCTGAGAACATGTTTGCCACACTGAAAATTACAATGTTTGAACGAGTGCACGGACTTACTAAAATTTTTTCCGGGGATGCGGTTTCCAGCGTCGTAAAGTTGGAATCTTTCTCTTTAATTTGAAAAAAAAACAAGTCGCTACGATTTTTTTCTACAAAGTTACAGCATTTTGAAGTAACCCTCATATTTTTCTTCATGTATGTTTGGCATTGTCCGATGTGCACTATAGGGAGTTAGCAATCGAATTTTGTCACATTGTGTGAGTGCGGGCGTGTGTAAAAACATACACATATACACACACGGTGTGCAAAATCCGATC
>NW_012091778.1:0-327 GCF_000956235.1 Wasmannia auropunctata | reverse complement strand
TTAATCATTTTAGGCGCAAAAGACTAAAGGCCCTATTCATAAATTAACAAATCTTAATTGTTTTGCCGAGGAACGCAATGACGTAAGATAAGTTTTCAATACTTCTTGATTTATACAATCTTTATTTATAAGTATATTTAAATAAAAATTAACATATGTAACGCAGATTTGCCAGTTTGTTTTGCAAATATCATTAAGGCCTTTGAAGTTTAGCGGTTTGGGTCTATTTTATTTTGGCTACGGCTTCATTCGTAAGGTTAATCTTTATCATTATTCAAATCTCAATAAAGAAACTTAGCTTTTTAAATTGCAAAACATCCAATATTA
>NW_012091777.1:0-304 GCF_000956235.1 Wasmannia auropunctata | reverse complement strand
TTCCGAAATGATAGCGGCTATAAAGAATATAAGTGAAACTGAAACACTCGTAACTATAAAACGCTTTTACGGACCCACCAATCGATCCGGTACCACCGATCCGATACACCCAATCTGTCGAACCGATACAGCTGATCTGTTGAACCGATACTACCGATCTGTCGGACTGATACAGCTGATCTGTCGGACTGATACAGCTGATCTGTCGAACCGTCTGTCGAACAGCCTGTCTGTCCAATCGAACAGCCTGTCAAACTACCTGTATGTTCTATCAAACAGCTATTAGTTTAACTATATAGAAAAT
>NW_012091776.1:0-1860 GCF_000956235.1 Wasmannia auropunctata | reverse complement strand
GGAACAAATAATGCAATTATGAAAAAAAAATATAAATAAAAAATTACGGTATTATTTTACTATGAAAGGAAGCTTCTTTGAATTTTTGTCACTTTGCTGATTATAATTAGCAACAGAGTCGCTCGAAGAGTAATCTACAAATTTCGCAATTATTTAAATAACATTAAAGTAAAATTATATAATCTTCTCGTTATGAAACACGAGATTTTACTTTTTGCGACTTAGCCTCTCAATGGCAGAGCATCGTTGCGTAATAAGAAGCCTAAAGATATAAATGTGGATTTATAACTTTAGTTGTAATTAGACGCTAAAGTATCCGTCATTATAACTTTGCACGCTCGTTATATATTGCTGCCAAAAGTTTGTTGCAAACATATGTCTATCGAAATATTCCTTATTTACAGTCTATGCTCACAATTTTATATGTATATAAGCGGTAAAAATTATTACGCACACACATAATAAATATTAATTTTTAGGAAAATAATGTAGATATTTTTTAATTCCTCATGATACTGCTCGACCTGCTGTGCTTCGCGATAAAATTATGTACTCGATATTAACGAGCTTTTAGGATCCGTATCGGATCGCAGTGCGCGATTTACTTGCTCGCACACGACGTTAAACGGTAATCGATTTTTCATATCCGGCAACCGACATTTATAACTGGACTTTCCCATGTGTAACACATTTTTAACGTTTCCAATTGATGGGGAACTTTGTAGAAAGAGGCACCTCCCTTTGATTGTGCGCGGAAATATGAAAGCTGTAACTCTATGTGTATTGAGACCATCCCGCGACCGCCGAATGGACCTACCTATGTACCTCCGAGCGGCGAACGCTGTCTCTCAATTAACGCGACAAAGTTAATTAAACGTCAGAATGTCGATTCGTCTCCTGTGCGCCGGAGCCTGTATTGAACGTCATTTTACATCCTCTATTTGCTAGACACTGACATCAACGGTTACGATCGTCGATGGTTACTGGGGCTCTTTCCTCGCGTGCTGCAGTAGTGCGATATTAAATGGTTTCTATTAAAAATGTAACCGTTCTTTCCCGCTGATAAATATTTCGCTTATACCAGAAAGGCACACAGAGACTGCTTTATGCGATGTAACTGCAAATTTAATTAATTTTGCAAAAAAAGTTAAATTATAATAAATACTTTGATTGAAGTTTATAATTGAACCTTTTGCAAAATCTACAAAAGCGACGGAAATTGCGAAATTGTTTTTCAATCGTTATCTTTTAAACATTTAAACCCTAACAAATGAACACGATCTAACAGAATTTTGAACGAAACGAACTTTTAGAATGTGATAAAATATGACACAATAGAGAAATGTCTCTCTATTTGCGTTCTATTGTATAAAGCGCAATAAATCCGTACTATAAAGCCAATTTTTTATTTTTCTCTCGTTCAACAAAGAAATTTTAGTTTAAAATTGTCCAGCGTGGAGCAGAATATTTTTTTTCAATTTTACAATACAATTCTATCCAACTTTCACAACAGTGTTGTAATGCAATATAGTCTCCTTTTATCGGACACACGACGCGCGTATCCGACGACACGCGGCCAAATTCTTATCGGACGTGATGCCGTCTGTAAACCAGATCCCAGAGATCTTCATCCGCCAGACAAGCGATATGTCTCGACGGCTGAAAGCGATCTTAAGATGCAGACGCTTCGTGTGTCCTTCATTGTCATTCGTGGACATTTTTATGCCGTAGCGCGAGCCGCTCTTCCGGATGCGACAGCAAGTTACGCTTTTGTTGGTCCTTGCATGGAGAAAGAGGATCCAAAGTGGAAACATCCGTATGTTCTGTCGAGAGAAATGATGCCGTAGGTACAAAGTGACG
>NW_012091775.1:0-1588 GCF_000956235.1 Wasmannia auropunctata | reverse complement strand
TGACATAGAATATGCAAGCACATATACATATACATATACATAAATGATAGACTAGTAGTTCCACGAACGTGAATGAAATAATTGGCTGAGGTAATGTCCGCGTGATAAAATAGTAAGGAGGATAGGTATTCCGTCTTGCGTGAAAAATCGCAATCTCTTTTCCCATTGTCCGCGCCAAAGATGCGCAATGCGAATTACCGTCCTTTAGTACTTTGTTACTTTAACGTGGGCTTTTAAGGTCGCGACGTGCGAGGCAGCCGCGCGGCGCGGTCGAAGAAAAATCCACCTCCGTAAAATGCTAATTGCAACTGCGGGCCGCACGATGATTGCTATACTGTCGCGGTTAATCGGCGACGCGCATCGGCCGATCGCTATCCGGACGACGGACGGCCGCGAAATTCGTGCGTAAATATTAAAATAAGAGCAACCGCGCGTTCGCGTATAGGAGTAACAAGCGAGTAGATTGAACCGCGCGTTCGCGTTGCTCCTTTTTAATCAGCTGTCCGCGCCGAGAATTCATTTCGCGTCGATTCGATCGTGCGTGCTTTAATTAACGGTCGTTTCGCGAAAAGAGATCGTTTTCTTTTCCTCCATTTTTTCTTCTTTTTTTTTTAATGTCGTGCAAGGGGCTGTTTGCGACGACATGCATTTTTTGCGACGACAAGCTTCGGGAGGTGGGGAAGGGGGATCAGCTCGTGCCTTATGCGGGAGAGATTCCACCGGGACACTCGGAGCCTCCGCGACTCGAAGTGGGCCATATTTTATGCTTAACGCCAGACGTTATCGCTACCACGGGCAGCGATATATATGTACTGCGCGAATAATGAAATCGCCGTAATAGATAATCAGTTCGCATTACTCGGGAATGGGATTAATGACTCGCGCGCGGGCAAAGATCCTTGTTCAACTTTACTTTCAACGGACAAACGGAGCGCGACCGCAAATTCGTTCGCGCAATATATGCTTTGTTACATTTCCACTTGACTTATTCCTGAATTCTTAATGAAATTCTTAATCCGTGCGAAAATATTTTCTCTCTCATAAAAAGGAGAGGCGAGAGTATTTTGCAAGATTTTTTTTACGAATTTTTCGCTTTTTATAACTAAAAAAGAAGAGAAGGGATCAAATGTTAACATCAATTTATCTCTGTGTATTATATTTCCAATTGTTGTAATATTATCAATATTTTAATTCCATCTATCAGCGATTTCTTGCCATGCATGTATGCATTTTTCGAGATAAATCTGGAACGTAAGTGACGACAGTAGTACGCGATCTCTGGGAAATTCTTTAAAATTATCGAGAAGCACTGAGTGCCATTACTTCACGTCGCGAACGCGCGAACAAGACATTTTGAAATGAGTTTAATTTTCCGCGCTGATGAGATAATGAATAGGGAGACAATGCTATGAGAGCGTTACGAGATTGTTATGCGTAACTTATGTAACTCGGGTAACTTCTCAAAATGTCTCGCGCAATTCCACGCGTCGTGAGCATACCGTGAAGACACGGGGTAGGGGAAAGGGGGGGAGATCTGATTTTTCGCGTCCGTTCGCGGGGCCCGCGGTGAATTCTAATCGCACGGGGA
>NW_012091774.1:0-1292 GCF_000956235.1 Wasmannia auropunctata | reverse complement strand
CGTTGGTTAAATGATCGATCACGATGTGGAAAAAGAAATGGAGAGGATGAGTTATACCATAATTTTCCTACGTTAGCAAAGATGACCGTCAAGTGTATTCAATTAGATCGATCCGTCCTACAAAAGCAATTACTCGATTTAATTAACAACAAAATTCAATTAATGCCGTCCGAGTCGGACTTGCGCCGCAAGTCGGCAGTGCAAGAAAGCGTAAGGCTCGGGGTTCGCATGGCAGCATCGCTTGCCCCCGCGACCGCAACGAGCCGCAAAATGCGATCATAGCCGCGGAACGACGACGCCACGTAGACGCAAAGACAGACAGACCCGCATTTGCGGCGCGGTCGCATTTCTGTATAGGCTGTTAGCCGAGAGAACGAGCGGGCAGGCCTCGCGCGAGCAAGCGGGAGAGCGGAGCGGAGCGGGAGTGATTTATGCTAAGTCGCTGATGCTGGCGAGAGCAGGGGCCCGGTGTATACACGTTGCCGGTCGGCCATCTTGGGCTCCCCTCGTTTCTCCGGGCCCTCGAACCGATTGACAGACCCGCGGTCGATCGCCGCTTAACGAACTCCCCCTTTCTTCCGCCACGCTCCTGACGCTTTCCTACTCGCCACTACCGGTGTCCTTTCCTCCTCCTCTTCCTCCTCCTTCTCTTCCTCCTCCTCCTCCACCTGGCCCTCTTCCCTCTCCGTACCTCTTCCTCGCGTGTCGATCGCCCTCTCGTTTCTTCCGCCTACGAGGGCTCCCTTCTCCAATGACAGGCAACGAGGACTACCACGGCACCGGGGTAACTTGCTCGCGCTCCGCCGGATTCGAGCGGATTGCCTTCCGCTCGGGGTTTCGAAGCGCGCCCAGACCTTCCCCCTCCCGTGACCCGGGACTCGCCGAGGTGAGATCAAGATTTAATGTGACGTGACTCGCCCCGTCGCTCCATATACGCGGCCGACTTCCCCCTCGTGCCCCTGTTCTCCGTTCACCATTGGGATCTTTTTCCCTTCGACACACGGATCACCAGATTCGTCTCTTCGCACACTGGATACGAAAGAGAGCATAAAAGGGAGATGAACTTCTTCCACGATCGCACGATTATTTTTCTCTTATTTTTTTTCCTCGCTTTCGTCCCTTCGACAGTTCTACTGTTCCTTCACGATGCACCGTTTCTCTCTTGTCACGCGATCGACTCGCCGAAGCAATCTTCCTTGTAGAGTTTCCAGATTCCACCGTGAGATACGAAAGACGATTTTTCGATTCGTTTTTTTATAAACGTAGTGTACGCGACACGTCTTCGCTTCCCT
>NW_012091773.1:0-1186 GCF_000956235.1 Wasmannia auropunctata | reverse complement strand
GCCTAGTAATTTAACTTATTGTTAGTACGCACCAATTACGAACACCTTCTCCGCGTACGTTGGATCGAATACCTATCCCGAGGAACGGATATTAGAAGATCGGAAGTAGTAGACCGAAATTGCGAAATTTGCCAAGCCGCGAACCGATTCGTGCCGGCTGTCGAGCGTGCGTGCTAGTTCTCTCTCTCTCGATCTTCCGCAGCGTTTTGCCATGGAATCAGGTGTAACTGGCAGCGAGCCTTGTACGTACACACGCGTATTGTGTAAGGCTTATATGTAGTCGCGAGAAGTCGTCGCTATATTCGAGCGTAAATCAGAATCTTGCCTTTCGTGCCGTTATCGCTTTAAATTTCCCCTTGAAATCCTTGACTACTGGTAGTCGTTCTTGTTCGTCGAGAGAAATAACGCCCGTTTTGTAGGAAGCCATATATAAAGATAATCGAGAAACCTGAGAAAAATATCGAGAGAGACGTCGCGTCGCGGCTGAATGATGTCTGAGAAATATTATTGTATTGGATTCGGGAAAAAATATATTATCGACTTATTCCATCAAAGAGAGAAACGTTCGTGAGAGATTCGTAACACAAGCGCGCCAGTGAGATCGACGCGCGAGTGTGGTGTAAAACGTTACGAATGTAGACTCCTTCGCTCTCTCTCTCAAATTCGAGAGAGAGAGAGAGAGAGAGAGAGAGAGAGAGAGAAAAATGTGAGTTGAGCGCGCGCGGTGTGTTGTCCGCGGAACCGCGTGACAATCGATCGCGGTGAACGGGTGAATCGCCCGCTGGCATCGGGTTGACCGAGATCCGCGCGCGATCGCGTTTCCTGCACGGCGGCAGGCGGTGGGAACGAAGGGACGGGACGACGCGAGCGAGGAAGGAAAAGAGACGAAGCTGCGTCCGCTGTTAAGACGTAACGCCGGAGCTGCTCCTTCCCGTGGCGGACATGTCGACGTAACATGGCGTCACGGTTGTCTTTTTCGACCGGAGATAAATGCACTCCTTCCTCCTGATCCGCAAACGGCGGCGGATTCACGACGCCTCTCCAGCCCAGCCGCCGACGTCGGCCCCGTCCGGAATTTCACGTGATCGTCGGCGCGGCGTCGTCCGTGACGTGTAATCCGCTTAACGCGGATGTCCACGCGCGCGCGTCCATCAATCCCCCAGTCTGATATTTTTCAATAAGGTTT
>NW_012091772.1:38060-47001 GCF_000956235.1 Wasmannia auropunctata | reverse complement strand
CTATAATTTTTTTGAGCAGTGTATTAATTATAATTATATTCAATACATCGTACACAAAATATCAATTTTATTTTGTCCATATTCGATGAGATGATCAATCGCTCTCAGACTTATCATTCTATCGTCGTATAAAAATTATAACAACTCTCTAAATTGCATACTGTTAGATATATGTATATGTGTATATAATGCGTGTGAGTTGGTTAACTTAAATCGATAGTAATATTGAGCCCAACTATTTGCAACGATTACATATAAATCAAGTAATAAAAATCAATAGAGGTGCACACCAATCGAGGGTGCGAATGAAATATTCCTTTCGGACACACACTTGATTATAACGCAAACATATGAGTGTACATTTATAATTTCTACATGATAATAGACATGTTTCTTCAAATTTACTTCGTGTAAGACGTGTGTGTGTGTGTGTGTGTGTGTGTGTATGTGTGTGTGTGTGTATCAATTATGTTATTGTGTAAGAAATATGCAGCTTACAATTAGTTTTACACCTTATATATTCCGGCTTTTTTCATAATATTTTTCATAATAATAATTTAATATAAAAGATCCACTTGCGTTTTCTCTCCTCTCTAATTTCTTTCTGTACTCAGCTTCCTTTTCTCTCTTCGTGCGCCGCGCCGGTGCGCCTATTATGAATTCTCCCTTTTTTGACACAAATAGAAAGAAGACATTTATGCCTACTATTTATCATAGTCTTAGCGGTGGCTTGGACGACAAGACTGCAGGTCTTCGTTGGTTGAGACCGGTGCTCCAGGCACACATTGTGGACATTTAATTCTCTACCATGTCTTTAATTTGCGATGAGATACGTGGTCACCATACTGATTTTTTTTTTGTACGCTTGCTAGAAATCTTTTTTTAAGCCTGCGGGAATGTAAATGTTCCGTAAATCAGAAGTTTATTTATTTCTGTTAAGGATTCTCCTGCATGAAAAAGATTCTTCTGGAGTACCTTCTCCTTGTGATTGGACCATCTCTTCGCGTGATTAAACAAATTATTAGTTTTTTCATAGTCTTGTCGATCCTCTGCGTACCTTTAACTAACTTTAGAAGACAATCTGAGAATGATGTTTCTGCTGCTAGTATGAAAAGGTTTATTTCCTGTTTCGTGTAGTATCGTTTGTGTGTCCTCATTTTCTATATTGTCCTTGAGTGAGGCACGTGTCTGGAGTGCATAACTTCCCGAAACATGTTTTAATGCGTAGGTAAATCTTATTAAGCACTTTCGAAATCTCTGCATGTAATCTCACTGATAATTCACTTAATGGCTTCTTCTCTAGAAGTAATACAAATAACGCTGATTTATGATCAGTACTCAACAAGTTCAAACTTGTGATTTGTTGGCGCTCGACCGCTTCCGTTTATCGAATTTTATAAGTAACTACTGTATCTAGTTTAAATCTGCTTGTAGTTGCAAAGTCTCGGAGAGTTTTAGATCACGAATGTCCACTACGATTCTATCTCTGATGAGTTCATCTTTCAAAGTTCCAAATTTGCATTGCATTGCACTTGGTCAAAACCTGTATAATTCCGCTCATCTCTTAAACTTTTTTATGACTTTCTTCGTAATTTTATATTTGCTGATCAAACAAATTTTTCTAAAACATTATATTGTCCGCTGTATCTCTTAATTATAATATAAATGAGCAGAATAACGCTTATCACCTAATCTTGACGACAAACCAAACACTTTTCTCTCCGATCGCTGTGATCAATTGCAGCCAATCTTCTACCTAAAATGAAAATGCTATTAATAGTTTAGGCTGATGTATGACAATTGCCTTTGTCGATTCCTATGTCGCCATAATATGTACTGTTTATTTTCGTACAATTACTTTCTCCTTCACTTTGCGGTTTTTAACTCGCTGCCACATGTGTTGTGTAAGAAATACACTCGTTGTAGTAACTGCATCAGAAATAGTAAATAACTTGACAAAAAGCACATCATCAGCATACATGTAAACTGATCGTGCATCAAGCGGCGCAGAAGAGAATTTAAAAAGCTCAGCATTAACGAATACGCAGAAGAGTAACGAATCTAGGATGTTTGAGGCAGAGATCGAAGAAGAAGAGAAAGAAAGAGGATTATAAAATTGAACACATTATAAATGACCGGTGAGCAAGAAGCAGATTAGTGATAGAGCAGGATTAGAGATTATGATTGATAGTGTCAAAAACTATTTAGGGTAGTCAAGAGCAATTAGAGCCAAAACAGAAGTATAATCAAAGGAATATGATCGACAAAAGAGCAATTGCTGTGTTGTGTATCTAGTGGAAACCATATTGAAAGGCAGGAATGACGTTTTCAATAAAAAAAAAACAAATTAATTAGCTATTTAAAACAGATGTATGTATTCAAGAAACTTGGAGAAGAAGGAATTGGAATCCCTCACAATACAAGAGACCACTCTCACGATGTCTCTTCTGATCTCCACTCCTAACTAACTCCTTCCCCTTTCTTGCACCTAACTCTCTTTCCTCTCTCGTATCGACGCGCCTATTATAATACATATGTGTATTTTTTATTTAAAAAAAAAATTTTAATTTTAATTTTTAGTACATACCTACATAAAATTTTATTAATACGTTTTCGCGATATAATTTTAATTATTCTATTTATGTTATAACAGAGCATGAGCATAGGAGATGCAGTATATCATTTGAACTGGCCTTCGCTATCAGTCAGAGAAAAGAAAGAACTGTTGATGATCATGATACGTAGTACAATTCCTATAAAGTTCACTAGCAGCTTCTTGATAACTTTATCTCTTCAATCTTACAGCAATGTTAGTGTTATTGTTATATACTTTAATGTCAAAATAAATATTTAATAAATTAAGAAAATATATTGTTTATATATATAGCGTACGAAAATACAGTCGGAACCTTTCATACACTCATAATCTTCTATACATTAAAGTTTTTCTAATTTTTCTTTTTCAGATCTTAAAAACGTCGTATTCAGCATTTAATTTATTACAAAAATAAAGTAACCAAAAATGTGTTTGAGCAAATAATGATATGTAGTTTTTGATAAATAAATTAAAGGTTCTAAATGTTACAATTTCTGCATTACAAAAGTAAAATAATCAAAAATGTACTTGAACAAATAACAATTTGTAGTTTATGATAAATAAATTAGAAGCTCTAAATCTTATAATTTCTGCTTACACACATATTTACTTCGGCCATATTCCCTATTTTCATTCCCTCTACATACTATATATATACATGTAAAACAATCTAATACATACACTAACAAATATTTTATTGTACAACATAACAAAACAGAAATTATTTTAAATCAAACGTTAAATGAACATGAAAAATGTAATTTCTTCATGCACGTTACCTGCAACATTTTTTTGCGAGCGTCAGAAGTAAGCCAACTCACTCATCATACTTGGAGAACAAATGTGCGGACAGTTTATAGCTTGGAAAATATTTAGACGCCGTTATACGTTACCACTTTCTCTCTCATCACATTGTTCTATGCCATATTGCTTTTATGCCATAAAATAAGACTTTATCGTACGCAGGAATTAATACGATCTTCCATTGCTACCACGATGACTTGAAAAAGCACACAAATATTTCATTCGATGGGAATGTGACAATATGCGTAAAAGACTGTAAAAGACTGCATCAGTCCCCTGCAAGTAAGAGGACATTTATAATTATATAGCATTTACATGAAACGGAAAACAACGTACGTACATTGTAATGAACGACTTCATGCTGGTTAATAAACGACTAATAAATGGCTAATGAACGCAATTAATGGTACTAGGGTTAAGAAGTTGGAGCAAGGAAAACTGTATATAGTCTACTGCGAGACGTGTTCGATTACACATTCAGTTGAAAATTAATTATCTCTCTGCTATACAGTGAAATAAATTAATAGTCACCTATTTGCAGTATCTATTAACTCTAGGTTACTACCTTTCATTTATTTTCGTCGTTATTATAGACCTGTGAAAGACCCAGAGCACTTTTATTTCCTCATATTTTAGACAAGCATTAATATTTTCTGCATATTTTTTTAAATCTAAACGTTAAAGTCTGCTTAAGTAAACTACGTAAGTTATATTTTGGAGTCATAAATAAGAATAAAAATATTCTTCTTAAGAAATTCTTTTTAAGGCAAAAAAGAATTTTTTGTATAATGAGAAAAATCATCTTACTGCTTGGTACTCTCAAATCTACAGTGTAGTAACCCAGAGTTAATGTGCTATTGTATTGTCAATTGTATCAACTGTGAAAAATAACATTTCGAACAAAAATGCGTGACAAACACTACTTGCCTTTTCCATTTGCATTGACATATCACGCATATCGTTACAGTCATTATGTCAAAAAATATATATTTCACAGTCAAATAATATATATTTTTGATTCTCAATTCATAATAACGTTATATGCGATCTGCGTGTTAGAAGAACAAAATTAATAAAGAGAGAAAAAGAATGAAAAAACTTTTTGATAGAAATTTACAATGGACGGAGGAAGACGAATTGTAGCCATAATTGTTGCTTCGTAAATATTTTTGTCGCTATAATGATTGTTCCGATAACGATTATAAGAAGAAATAATATTTGCTATAATAGTACGTAAAGTGTTTGAACGAAGTGTTTATATTTCATAGAATCATAGTTTGAACTTACAAAGCGAGTTACGACGTTGAATCACGCTTATTTTAGAGAGAGAGAGAGGGGGGGGGGAATGCTGAATAGATTCATCATTTAAGCTTTCTAATTTGCTGCTTTTAGCATTAAAAAATCATTTACATTTCTAAACTTGAGCTTTTCATTCATCAATTATATAATTGACTTGATCTCTCTTTTTCGGGAAATCTGGAATATACTTATCCACTTATCCTCCTTCCGTTGGGGAATAAATTTTTTTCTTTATAATTTAATTTGCAGGTAAGAAGATTAAACGTATCGAAACTTTTACTCTTCCACAAATGTACGTTATACGACAATTTAGCTATTTTTAAGAACGTGTCATTATCGCGCAACAATTATTAATGGCATTATTCATTAATATTTATAAAACATATTTGCGTTCCGATTCTAAACAGCTCTTCTTCGTCTGTCAAGAATAAAGCTTGTCACGGCCAGATAAAGAATGAAAATTGGTGCTTAGTGTGAGATGCAAATGCCGTATATGAAACGTATCTATCACACGTACGATATCCACACGGTATTTTTCACACACATTTACTTATAGTGTATCTATTTGATATCGAAATTGATTTTTCTCAAAAGGATTGCCACACTGCTCGCACGTCTAATTTGCAACAATTACTTAATATTCTAGAGAAGATAGTTGATAGTATCTTTGAAATATTTTGTTAAATATTGTGGAGTTGTGGTTACGTAGGAAAGTATTATAATATCGTGTACGAGTTATTTGTAATCATGCAAATACTATCTTTCAATTTTTTAATGTATACCTTCGCTGGCATATGGCGGCCTGTTGAATGGTCATCGAATGGGGCCAAGCTGCTGTATAACATATTTACAAGTATTGTACTATTGTTGGAATATTTTTTGATGCTAAGTCAATTTATGGATATCCTGCTTATGATGGATAATATCGATGATTTCGTAACAAATTCCTTAATATTTGCGGGTGTCGCTGTTGTCACATGCAAAACCACTCTCGTTGTGATACGCCGGGATGCTATCATTAATTTGGTGCAAATATTGTTGACGGCACCTTGTAAACCTCGAAATGAGGATGAGAAGATGATACAAACGAAATTTGATGAGTTTATCAGGTCAATATATGTACAAATGGATTTTAAATTGTCATGAAAATACAGAAGTTTATAGAATATAATTCTAATCTTCTACATTGTCTGTATTTGCAGGTCGTGGTCAATGAAATATTTTCTTTTGGCGATGAGTTCTCTTACGAGTGTAACAATAAGATCGGTACTAAATGTTATACAGGGTGAATTACCTTACAGAGTATGGGTGCCATTTGATTATAACATACCTCTAGTGTTCTGGATTGTATCCATTCAGCAGACCGTAACTATGATTTTCGCCACTATCATAAATGTCGGCACGGAAACTTTAGTTTTCGGATTGTTTTTGCAAACGTGCGCCCAGCTTGAAATTTTTGAAAATCGTCTACATAAATTGGTAACTAATAAGACAACCAAATATATAGAGCATTCACTTGCATCGTCAAGTGCAAGTGAAAATAATAATGTGATGATATCGGAACATATACGTCATCACCTCAGCATTTACAAGTTAGTCGCAGAAAGATATTATATATCTTGTACGATAGCGTGTTCTACTGTGCATTCTGTTGTTCATATTCTTAAATGTATATTTATCTGTTTAACAAATTCACAATTATAAATGACTCGTGATACCATAATCAATAGTTTATGATGATGAAAACAATTGATTGAAAGTGAATATTCATGGTTATAGATATTTAAAAAAAAATTGTTTATCACACAAAACATATATATAATATCTAAAACTAAAATATAATACATTTTTTTGAAGTTATCAGTTATAATTGCTAAGAAAAAGATAACGTTTCCAAAAAAAATCTGAATTTGCTTACATAAAAAGGATTATATAAAAAGAAAAAAGTTCGAGTTTCCCTGACTCTTAATATTTTTACGAATTGAGAAATCGTATGTAATAAGATGTCTGTATCATTAGAAATACAGAATTAAAGAAATACATAACGTCATTACAGATACGCCGAAACGGTGAACGTTATATTCAACGAGGTACTTTTCATGCAATTCTTCGGCAGTATCTTGATATTATGCACAAGTGTATTTTACATGTCGGCACATATTTCGGAGTCTGGAACTGCGCCTTTGCTGGTATACACCATTTGTATGTTTGTACAAATTTATGTTTATTGCTGGTCCGGAAACGAAGTCATGCTCAAGGTAATTAACTTATTTGTATTCCGCAATTTATTCTCAAAAGAATACTTTACAACAAATAAAACAAATGTATATTAATTATAACTATATTCAACACATCGTACACAAGTATCAATTAATTTATGTTGTTCATACTCGAGGAAATGATCAATTGCTCTCAAATCTATATCATTCTGTCGTCGTATAAAAATTATAACAACTCTTTAAATTGCGCTGTTAAATATATGTATACGTCTACGCGTACGTGAGTTGATTAACTTAAATCGACAGTAATATTGACTATTTGCAATGATTACATATAAATCAAGTAATAAAAATCAATAGAGGTGCATACCTATAATCGAGGGTGCGACTAAAAATATTCTTTTCGGATACGTGCAGATCATAGCGCAAGAAATATCGGTGTAAATTTTGTCTACATAATAATGGACATATCTCTTTAAATTTACTTCATAAGAAGTGTGTGTTTTGTTTATATGTATAGGGTGTATAGGAGTATACTAAAAATTTTAAAAATACTAAAAACTAAAATAAATACCAAATATTTATTACTTACTAAGCTGCGCCTGCACCTGCAAGTCTGCCGCGCAACTTGTTATACTGCCTAATATGCATATATGTAACACCCTGTACATATATATAATTCAAAAAGAGATTTTTAATAATTTTTATTTTTAATACATATGTAATTTTATTCTTATATTTATGTTATGACAGAGCATGAGTATAGGAGATGCAGTATATCATTTGGACTGGCCTTCACTACCAATAAGTGAAAAGAAAGAATTGTTGATGATTATGATACGTAGTACAATTCCAATAAAGTTTACCAGTAGTTTTTTGATAACTATATCTCTTCAGTCTTACGTCAATGTTAGTATATATTACTGTCACATTTGTGTAACGAAATAAATACTTGATACGCTAAAAGAAAAATTTAGTTTTCTATGAAAAGCACGGATGCCTGTCATACCTAAATTCACGAAAATAGTAAAATATGACTTAATTAGTGTCGGAATCTTTATCAAGCGCGCGTATTATTTTTATTACATTACTTATAATTTTTCTTTCAGATGCTGAAAACATCATACTCGGCATTTAATGTGTTACAACAATCCTAAGATACAAGTAATCGAAAATATGTCTAAATATGTATAATAATATAATTTATAGATTTTTTGATCGAATTAACGGTTATGAGTCTCAAAATTTGTTCTTATATATTCTTATATTATTTTCTGTTCGCGAAAATGCACCATAATGTAAGAATACTTTATTATTTATATCTTTATTTATTTACAATTATTTTATTCATTCGATTTTTATGTTTTAAATGGCTGCAGAAATATAATGCACATCAATAAGTATGTAATATATGTGCTAATTAATATAATGCTTAAAAGATTAATTTATTATAGTCTCTGTAACATTCATTGGATATATATAATTTTTCCTAATTAAAATAATTTGTAAACAAATATAACGCAAATATACGCGCGCGTGTAACGAATTTTTGCTCAGACACTTGTTCCACTTGACGTAGAAGTCCCATATACATTATATTATATAAAATTCTTATTGTTTGTATTTTATCTCTTGCAGATATAAGTATTAAGATTTTATAAAACATAACTGATAATATATTTCCATAACTTCATGTTTTATAAAATCTTTATATATCTGCAAAAAATAAAATACAAATAAAAAATTTTATGACTTATATCAAGAATGTAGATTGTAGCTCCAACTCGCTCCCGCTCTAAAATGGAGGACAGTGTAATAAAAATAGATATCGTTGATATACGTTCAAGTCATACTTATCACATTTAATTCCCGATTAAATTTGTATTAAGGGGTTAGTATACCCTGACGAGGTAAAAAACAAGCTAATTTTTAGGAATTTTTTTCTGGCAAAATATGAATAATACATAAAATTCGTTTAAACCATTATTTTTACTATAAATTCAAGTGTCCAAATAAATTTTTT
>NW_012091772.1:29948-34860 GCF_000956235.1 Wasmannia auropunctata | reverse complement strand
TTGAGAGTTTGACTTAACATATATTTAACAAAAAGTCGTGCATATAAAATAATTTTTTCCATCTGCTTGACTAACCTGATTATGTACAGATGATAACGAATGTGTTTTGACAATCTGTTTCTCTTACGTGACACGCCATTTAACGGATTGTCGCAATAAGTTTCTTCCTTTTCGCTAGATTTTACCTCCCTTCGAAGACGATATTTTAGAATTTCAAGTTGTGAACACGTTTGTAAGCAAAACCCTAATACCAAGGTTTCCGTAGCGATATTTACAATCGTACCGAAAATCAAAGCTAACATTTCTTGAAGAGATGTGAGTAAAAATAAAAAAAGCGAAGTGTAAGTGTTGTAAGGCACCCACCCTCTATAAGGTAATTCACCTTGTAAAACAGCGAGTATTTCCCCTATCGTAGCACCAGTGGCAGAAAACAATGCCAAAAGTGTATAACTTATGGAACACGATCTGAGACAGAAGAAGAGAGAGTTTAAAATAAGAAACAAATAATAGACGACATAAAAATTGTAAAATTATACAATTTGGTATAAGTATAATCGAGCTGTGCTTAAATTTTTAAAAGCTTAAAAAAGATATACATATACAAATATTTTTTCGCTGATAAAAATCTGAAATAAAAATTTATCTAAGGATCTAAAATTATCTGATATTTTCACTTTTTACAAATGCAATTTGTTAAGAAAATCGGGCAATATATATTTTTATAGTACAATATCTTTTTTTATATCTTTTACTTGCATAAAATATTTAATTTATCTGCTAGTTTTACATTAAGATATAAAATTTTTTCGCACAGATGCAATCATTCGTACAAAAGGATATACCTGATTAAGGTGTCATATTTCGTCTGAATATTAATTTCCTCTTTGCTGTTAGGCTTGCATGGTTTTTCTTGTAGAATTTTAACTAGGTTAATAATCTCACTACGACGAGTTATTGCAGTAGTTGCTTTGCAAAATGCACCGACAGCCGAAAGGAACATTAAGGAAGTTGTAGCAAAATCATCCATGTTATTAACAACAAGAACAATATCCATTAATTGAGTCAGCATCGAAAAATGTAATAAATACATCGTGGAGAAAGTGAACGCGCCGTACAAGTATTTCGAACATTTCGATGTCCATTCGATCGGTCGCCATACACCACTTATGGTGAATAATAAAAAATTGAGAGATAGAGTCTGCATTTCTAAATTGCTCCAATCGGAAAAAATTCTATCGTATTTTCAAAAAAAGTCCTCTTAAGCAAAGTATATGTAAACAAGGTAATTAATTTACACAAGATTATTAGTTATATCTTAATGCTGATTTATGTATATATACGCATGATATAAAATTGCAAAATTCTCAAAGCTTAATCCCGTGTAAACAATTTGGTTAGTTCTTAATTAAATTACTTATAATTTAAATAGAATTTGTAATTTGTAATTTTGAAAAAAAAAATATATATGTACTATATAATAAGACAAGCATTATATATACAAAACGAACCTTTAATTATTATATACGGATCAGTATTTCAAGATTAAATGCCCTAACTTAAAATATAAATTAGGACCTCAAAAAGAAAGAATTTTTTTCTGGAGATATGCCCGTAAATATTTTGTTTAAGAAATAATGACATTTAAAGTTTTGCAGATAAGAATAATAAAGTTATAGTACAACTGCTAATACGAACTACTACTTTCCGTAATCGCCATGTATTGTACATGTCAATTAATATTATAAAAATGGTACATGGACGCTATATAATCACAAATCGCTAAATATTCATCATCAATAATTATTCATGAGTTTGATATTTGAATTAAAAATTTTATTATTCGAAACTAATCATTCTTTGTTTCACATCTCAATCCGAAACACAAACAGCTTTGAGAAATATTTATTAACTTATTTTTCACAAATATCTTTGCGCAGCACAATTTTATGAGAATCTTGTGTAAATTACTGCAGCTTTTACGATACACAGTTTTTTATGGTAAAAAGCGAATCGTATAATTTCAATTGTATGTCGAGTCTTCCGTAGTTTATACATAAATAATCAAGAACAAAGTACACGCGACAAAGGTTCGTGAGATACTTCATACTATAGATGATGTGCATTTGCATCCCCATATTATTCAAACTTGAATGACAGTAATTAATAGTAGTACGATAGCGAGCGATGTCTGTTCTATTATACCGCAACCGATGTTTTCTATCGGTATATGAAAATGTTGCAATAATCCATAATACGCCATAATCTTGCCATTTGATGGAAAGTTAATTCTAACATGTTGTACCGTTCCCAGGAAATAAAATACACTTTCAAGTGGAAGCGTTTATTCCAACTCTCATAAGTTCAGTTGTATAAAATGTAGTGTATGACGTGCGCACGACTGTTCGTTACGTTTGTTGAAATGGAATTATTGGATGAGACAGAGTGTGCTTATAAAATTTTCTTGAAAAAATATTCATACTGATCAAGAAATCATAACAATAAATTTAATTAAAGTTCTTTCTATATATAGTTATATATATAGTTATATATATAATACAATCTTTAGTAAGAATCTCCGGGATGAAAGATGATTTGGATCAGAAGGAATTAAGAGGATTATATGGCAATAATAGCAAAGCAAAGATTACTTTGGACGATGATTCATATCGCATAAGTTAAAAAAAGCTAAGTTATTAAAAACCAGGTGTTCATGGAGGTCACGTGGGGATCACCAGGTGCACACATATACCAACAAACGAATTTGTGCCAATAATATCTGCAGGAAATATATCTGGAGATCTATTCTGTGCAAGGAATTCGATCTATCAACATTTATTGTGTTTGTTTACGGACTGGAGTAAAAAGTGAATTGAAGAAAGAACTGAAACACACATAAATTTCTATTATTATAGAGAGTGCAATGCCAGTGTGGCAGTTCATTAATGTGAAAGAATCTAAGTGATATCTTTTGTTCAACTTTACACGATTTTCTGAATTTTCAAAATCTGCTGTTTTGAATTTTTCTCGTAACGTGGTGCACATTCAAAGAAAATGTCATCGGAAAGAACTGAACTTCCTTCCTTTTCGAATTGACCAATTTGATATTACATGCTGTATTAGTACATTTCTCCTGCCATTAATAATAATTAGCAAAACGAACAATCACGAGATGATAATAATTACACGTAAGTAATATGCTATAATTGATATTTATATTTATCGTTTTCTACATATCTTCGTGTATTACATTATTGTATCTTTCTTTTATAATCATCATATATTTTTTTATAAAAATAATGATCTTTTTGTACCAATTATACAGGTTTGTAAATGTAGAGAACAAAGCAAAATGAAATTCAGTTAAGGTGTTAAAGTTTAAACATTTCTCTCTGTGCATTATTGTGTTATCGTATACGTCAAACAATAGGATATAACAACATGGAATTTCAAGAAAAATCTGCTTTTGCACAAGAAAATCCTGGTTATGATGCCATCCCTTTAATTATTATTGACAAAACGGGAAGGAAGTGTTCCAAAGGTCTGTGTAGAGTATTATTCAACTCAATTTTACTTTTCTTCGTAAAAGTATAATAAATGAATAAATGTAAAATTTTAAAAGTTAGTATATGTAATATATCTATATAACTTCTTGATTCAGAAAAGATGACAATTAAAAAATATAAAAGCAGATGACATTTGTTACAGACCGTTTTATAAATATAAATAACACAGCGCGATATTAAAAAGTACTTCATAAATACACTTAATATATAAAATCTACATATAAGATATAAATGCCTATATACAGAAATAAAGCAGCTTCAAGATATTAAAAATATTAAAATGGATTAAATATTACGTTGTTTATTATTTCAGACAAGACAGAGAATGTAAAATATTACGTTTCTAATCCATTTTGGATGAAATTCCGTTTATTATTATTTTGGATATTGTGGGTTGTATTAATAATGGCGATGATAATCTCTCTTTTCACATACTTTTGCTTTACACCTCGAATGTGTCACAATTCAAATACGCATAAAAATATACACGAAAAAGTAAGTATATATATCTAAAATATTAAAATTTATAATATAGATTCTCTTATTATAACAAATATAATTTTGTAGAATTAATAATTCTATCATGCAATTAGTAATCAATATTTATTAAAGAACAAATTTTTCGGAATTTAATAACTTTGATTAATAAGAATTTAATTAATTTGTTTTGTATTTAATAAAATTCTATCAATTCAGAAGATTTTCTTCAATATTTTTGAATACATTTATTTTTACATAATACATTTTCAATTTTGTTAAATTTATTAATATATTTAATATATATTTTGTATGTTCCAGTAAATACATCGTGTCATAAGATGCAAAGGAAAAGCAATTACGCATGATAATAATTTAGATTATATTTATATTCAGGCCACAGTAACAATATTGACATTAAAATTATTAACAATATGGCAAGTAAGGAATATAATACACTTAGCTAATAGAAAATTATTTTAAAAAAATTGAATTGTACATTTCTATTATACACATATATATTATTAAAGCGCAATTTTTTTAAAATAAAAGATTATAACTTTATACATTTTATATGTTAAATACTTTAATTTCAAAAATGTAACAATTAAAAAATTCAAAATAGCAATGAAAAAAGTATATAAATTATATTTTGTTGTTCTCTTTTAAAAAATATTAAATCTAGCAACTTTATTGTAACATTTTTATAAATAACAAAATTGAATATCACTTACTTTCACACATCTTACTCTTAAAATTAATTAATTTAATTTAAATATAAAAAAATACAAACACATTTTATTTTATATTACATTGTTCAGATAATAAAATTTATATCAATACACATTCCCACGTATGTACCTACCCCCCCC
>NW_012091772.1:26494-29790 GCF_000956235.1 Wasmannia auropunctata | reverse complement strand
CACACACACACACACGTCATAATAATTATATGTGATAAATTACATTTGAAAATTTTCTCTCTCATTTTAATCCTAAAATTTAAGTGAATGATCTAAATCAACTGTTATTTCAACTTTAGCAGACTTATAAAAAAATTTTATTAGAACAATTATATATATATATATATGCAAAAAATAATAAAATTTAATATGGAAAAAAAATCTTTTTTTTTGCACATTTTTTATGAAAATTTATATAAATATTCAACGATTAATTTCTGAAAATATAATAACCAATAAAAACTGAAATATTATTTAATCTTCTTGTTTAGCAAATGACTGCGATTGTTTCAAACTCGACTGCGATTCTCGATTTGATTTACCTTGAATCAACGTTGTTGAACTCAACATAACAGAAATCTGTTCTGGCAAGGGACACGCGATCAGCAGAAGATTCTCCGCGTTATAATACTTATTCAATGTTTGATGCAACTGCGTGAATGCGGCACAAATATTATTCTTCACTGGCTTAAAGAGAATGAATTCAGTTTCTTTGTTAGCCAAATATAATTGCATCGATTGCTGTACCTCAGGACATTTGAACTTGATTATCCTCAGTACATCGGCCACTATAGCTGCTATTTCTTGCGCGCTACCTAACGCGTTTTCTTGACTCGTGCTTGCATCAAGCAACCTTTCCTTCTCCAATAATTTGACAATAGGATAAATCAATAAATAAGTTGTGTGCTGTATTAATCGTTGGCACGTAAGTCTCAGCTTTGCGTCCACGTGCTTCCTCGAGTCGATAAGTTGCTCTTTCATCTGCGGTGCGCCTTCCAAAAGGAACTGCAATAGCGCGTTGTTCGACAAGGTGAAGAATCTGGAGCTCTTCTCGAGCAGCCCGAACGCAGCGGTCTTCACTTTGGAGAAGTCCAAGCTGTACTCTTTGATGGTAAAATCCACTTGAAAGGGGGCGATTTGTTCTCTAAGAATGAGCAAGTGCTTTATCTGAAACAACTCCGCGTCCAGTGTGCTCGCTCTCTTCTCAATTTCCTGCCTGGCATTCTCGATGCTCTGAACACAGAGGGAAATGGCCTCCTGGCTCAGCGACTGAAACACAGATCTGTCGACGCAACGGTAGAGCCTCGACAGGCACACCAGGGTTCTGCGAACTGTGGGATACCACATGGCATGCAGATCCGCCGGTGAATTCCCCATGTGTGTCTTCTGATAAATGGAATCGATGACTATGTGATTTCGCGAGACTGGTTCGAAAGCCGAGCTGTCGGTGGACGACACCGAGATCCTCTTCATACGAGTCTGGCGGGTCGCTTCCCTAATCGATTCCGCTATATCTTCCATCATCTTCAGTTTTTCCGGATACGCCAGGTCGCCTGACGACGGATTGTAATTCAGCACGTCGGATTGCAGATACAAATGCGCGCGAAACACCAATCTCTCTTGAACGTCGTGCAACAGCTGCAGACATATGTTGCCGAAGCCCTCCAGTGGTTCAAAGTTATTCTGCACATGCTCGTCCAGCATCTCAATTCGTAGAATGCAGCAAATCTCTGCCAGTGTCTCGAGATGATTTATGTGTATTATGAAAGGTCTCAGTGCGTCGTACAGAGAGGTGCACAAGCTCTCCAGGTATGCGGTCAGTCCGTTGGATTGCTTCGAGAAGAATTCGTAGAACAGTTTGTGCTCGTCTATCGACGCGTGCAAGAGCAATGCGCAGGAATGCCGCACTAAACTGCAATGGTCGCCGTTATACTTTTCCCTTATAGAATTCAGGGACTTCTGTATGCTCGTGCCTAGCACCAAGCCTCGCTGGCTCCAATAGTATTGGTGACACTCGTGCAACAGGCTGTCGTACTCCTGTCTCTTGTACGACTTGCTCTCGATCTGCCCGATGACCGGTCTCGTTTTCGACAAGATCGTCTGAAATCTGCCGTAGAACAGAGCGAGAGCCGTGTCCGCGTTCTCCGACGCTGAATTCTCACTGTCCCTCAGGTTCAAAATACTCTCGGTGGTTCTGGAGAACAGGTTGGAAATGTAATTCTGTATCAGCGCGATCGCCTTCGACTGGCAATGCTTGTATCTCACCAGGTAAATTCCGCTCTCATTGTACGACGAGTTGTTTTGCATAAAATCGATATTCGTGTCAATTTTGTCTAGCAAGTTGAAAAACATCTCGCTGTTCACCGACAGGGTGGACGCGTCCAGCTTCTCCGCGATTACGTCGATCTCCTTGAAGTACCTGACGTACTCCGTGATGCCGTCGATCGTCGCGTTCAACTGCTTCTGATCGAAAATCAGCTGTTCGCTGGCTTCGTACAGGGACGTGGTCTTGCTGGAGACTTCGGTGTACTGTTTGTAAAGCGCAGAAAAATCGTCCAACGTTTCCTCTATCTGAGAGCAAACATCGTGGCACTCGGACCTCCTCGACTTCAGCTCGTCGAGATACAGGCTGTACTTCATGTCGTACATGGATACGTATTTCCTTTCCAGAGACAAGAAATGCTCAAGCAACTCCGGATACTTTTCTACCGGCGGGACGTTCTCTCGAGAGATCTGCTCGCGTAGCTTCTCGTCGTTTACCTTGGACGACTGTAAGCTCGACAGCGGAAAGAACGAGGTCATCACGGTTTCGAGATCTGTCAAGCAATCCTTTTGACACTCCGTTAACGGGGCCAGGGAATTGTCACTCTGGTCCCACTGAATGAGGTTATGTGGAATTACCTTCGTATGGGACATCATTTCATTTGCAGCAGAGACTTTCAAATATCGACACGATCACACGTGCCTGCATTTACGCGTAACTCGACGGACGGTTGAAAGCAAAACTGAATTCAAGTGCGCATATTTACGAATTTGCAACAATTTAATTGCCGCGACTGACTGCGGCTCGCAATGTATAACCTCTCTGCTCGAGCGAGAAATGTGATGTGACGTGTAGACGTGTAGTCTCGACATTATCGACGTGGCACAACGCAATCGATCTTACCGATATCTCGATACTGCAGTTGATAAATCCATAACCTGATATCCCTTGTCGATCGACGTGATATTATATATTTTGTATGTGTGATAAGGATATTTTTTTATTATTCGCTGTGTCAACAATTTTTGGTTTCGTTCCATAATAAGATTTAGAAAGTTAAAAAATTTATAACTAAAAAGCAGGGTTGTGCCGTAGATTTCAAGATTACGTCTACACGGATTATTTACGTGAAATCTACGTGATGTTTACATGGTCTTTTTGTTGCGTAGACAATTTAGACTTGTAAACCATGTAGATCGGAAGAGCACACGTC
>NW_012091772.1:13660-22353 GCF_000956235.1 Wasmannia auropunctata | reverse complement strand
AAAAAAAAAAAAAAACCTTATTTTATGAAAAAAAAATTTGTTTTTTTTTTTATATTTACATCTCTAACGTAATCGACAGTCATCAAAATTATCAAAATCATCGTCTAATTGTTTTAGGACAATCATCACAAACGTCATGTTCTCCTGCGCAAGTTGTATCGTTAAACACCACAGAGACGAGAGAGAGTTTAAAAGGATTGCTGACAAATCCAAATAAAATATTCAATGAGGAATGCATTTCAGAGGATGTGCTAGTCCAAGACTTGATATACTCTTTTCAAAGTGTTGAGGGAAAATTTTTAAAGCTAGATTCCAGCTATGGTTTTCAGATAGACCCTGTAGCGAAGATTAACAGATCCCAGAAACAAGCTGTCTTAAGACTGAGCGAACTGGGATACTTGCACAGCGTTGTGCGAAAAGGATTAGAAAGAATGTCTGTAACTGGTGCTGGTAGAGTCACTGACAGTTTTGTCGCTGCATTGCACAAGGAATTGTCAGAATATTACAGATTCATAGCCATAATGCAAGAGGAAGTGAATAGGTAGGAATATTAAACATATAATATTATATTATCTCAAAGAATATGAGGATTAATGTTGCAAAGTTGCAATGTTTTTGTAAGTTTAATAACGATATTGTTCTTGTTTAATATAAACGTTGCCTGGGGAGAATATTTGTAATATTATTTATTAGAAAGTAATAGAAACGTAATGATTGAAACAGATCTCAAAATCAAATGGTAACGTATGGAGTTACATTGTCCCATTTACATCTTTGGGCATGCGATCCTCTGGAAACTCTCAAGTGGTTAGCGAGTATAGTGAAAGCTTGCCAAGGCCAAAAAGGTGGTGCACTGGCATCCACTGTCTACGAATTCAGCTATCACGGGGACGCCGCTGTGAAAAATTTAGTCAAAAGAGTTTTGGAGAGTGTTTGCAATCCCTTGTACAATATGCTAATGAGATGGATCGCTGACGGAGAATTGGACGATCCGTACAAAGAGTTTTTCATTCAAGCGTGCAATGATGTTAGCGGCGATAGAATGTGGCATGAGAAGTATCAAGTGAGAAATTCAATGGTGCCGTCTTTTCTTAGTAAAGCACAAGCAAACAAGATTCTAGGAACGGGAAAAAGTATCAATTTCTTGCGCGAAGTTTGTAAAGACTTCTCACCGTGGCAAGATAGGCATGCAGATATGTTCAAAAATAGCGACGAGGAATATAATGGTTAGTAATCTATCCGTTGGCATGTGATTATTATTAAATAACCATGGATTGACGACTATTGTTGTTACGAGACAATCTTAACATCGTTTTTCTCAATAATATTTGCCTATTGAAAATATTTGGTAATTTATAAAAATGTTACCCAATGTTAGATTGTTAGATTGTTACAGTTTGGAAATTTGGGAGGATATTTTATTCTTATTCTTTTAATTCTTATTTAATTATTAAAAGTATAAAAAGTAAGCCTATAGCAACAATAGAAATTGTATTAATTAATTGGCTGTTGCTATTGGTGTAGATTAGGTTTATCAATGTGGGTACTGTTTATTCTTTTATATCTATATAATTCAATGAATTATTGTTTACTTTTTTAGTTGAAATCTTTTTCGACATGGATCCAGACGGTCGTTTGCAAACTATGATGGATGCCGCTTATAAAGAAACTTCAGCAAGAGTTGTTGAAATATTAACAAAACAGTATCATCTTATGGATCATTTGCAGGGGATTAAGGGATATCTGTTGCTTGGTCAAGGCCATTTTATTCAACATCTTATGCACTTGTTAGAGTAAGAATGTCTCTTGATAATGAGAACAATTAATACATATTAATTGTGCGACATTTTAATAATATTGTTTCAATTCTACATTTCAGGCCTGAATTAGCTAAACCAGCGAGCTCTTTATATCCTCATAATATATCGTCTATACTTGAAACTGCGATAAGAGCAACCAGTACAAAGTTAGATGATTTAGATGTGCAAAAACGTTTGGACGTCAGATTGTTAGCACCTTCGGAAAGTGAAACAGGATGGGACGTCTTTATTCTAGATTATAATGTCGATGGGCCTATAGGAACGGTAAAAATTGTCGCAACACATTATAAATTGCAATATTTAATCTTCATATTGAACCTGATCTGATGAATAATCGATAACCTCTCAGATTTTGGAGCCATGCAGACAGACGTATCAAACGGTTTTCTTTGCCTTGTGGAAGGCAAAGAGGATGGAGTCGATTTTATCTGCTATTTGGAAGCAACAGACAACGTCAGCGAAAATGTTCAGAAAAATGCCGGAAGTTTTGCCTATTCAGAATCACATTCATCTAATTACTAGTAGCATGGTCCATTTAGTTCATCAGATGCAATATTACTTTTTATTTGAGGTAATTTGATGTGTTACACGTTAAATTATTAGTAATAATCTATCTTATCGTTAATTTAATGGTGGAAATTCTTATGTGTATTGCATATTAATAAATGAAAAATTTATAATTTAATTAAAGGTAATCGAATGCTCTTGGGATACGTTTGCGAAGCAACTCCTCCAGGCGTCGTCTCTTGATGATATAATTGCAGCTCACAGTCATTTTGTTGATTCTGTAAGACATGGTACATTATTGGATGAAAAATCGCAAGTAAGTGTTAAATCATGTTTGTAACAGTATGTATACATGTGAACGTAATTCTTACGTTATTCTTGATGTTACAGGAACTTATGGATCACTTACGCTCGGTCTACAGTCCAATACTGGACCTTCAGAATCTTGAAGAAACTTTCCTCGCACGTGCGACTCAGGAATATGAGGCGAGATTGAATGCCGATAATTGTGGGAATACGAAAAAATGGGGCCGTACAAATAAAAAAGATCAAGAAGTTGTAGAAAGGGAGGCAGCATTCTCAAAATATCTAAACACACTTTCAATACAATTGAGACTACTTTCTAGAACCTATCAGGTAATAATGAAGTGGAATACTAATTCTGTTTTTGCATATACAGGGTGTCCCGAAATTCGCGAATCAAAATGTCATAGCGAGAAAGTAAGTAAAAAAGTTATTTGTAAATTTTTATTTTAAGCAATAATTTTTGAGATATACGGGTTTAAATTTAGCCAATTATAGGTTAGTACTCGCGTGAAGTGCGCGACCACTAAGGACTATCGACGCGCTCACGCATATGTTTCCGTTTAATCGTAATCTATAATTGGCTAAATTTAAACTCTTTTATCTCAGAAACTACTGCTTAAAATAAAATTTACAAATAACTTTTTTACTTAATTCTTGCTATGATATTTTGATTCACAAATTTCGGGACCTCCTGTATATGTCATTATTGTTGTTATTTTTCTACCTATCTACTCCGTACCTGATTTTTATTTTGTCTAATAGAGCCATTTATATATTATTCCTAACGCTTAAACTAAGATGTAAAAAGCAATTGCTTTCTTTTTTATATATCTTAAAAATTAATCTTTTTATCTTTTCTAGAAAGAAAAAAATATATTTAAAAAAATGTATATATTCTTTTACAGGATCGTGTGAAAAAATTTTTATTAATGCTTGCTTCCGCTGAAGATGTGTCGCTGCAGTTACTTAGTGTACGATTAGATTTTAATGAATACTACAAGAGTAAAGATAGCCGACTAGTTGTGCCGTTAACATATCAACATCGCAGACAAAGTGATCAGACTTTCTTCGGATGCAAGTGACAATTGGCAGCGGAAAATTTGTCAGAAACCTCCGATGATTCAAGTCACCTTTCAAATAAATGCTGTACCTCAGCCGAGCAGAATTCATCTGATGTTAATAGTAAGGATACAAGCATATTTGATTTTTCCAATAATCGTCCTTCTTCATTTTCGTCTTTATGTCGGCATCATGATACCACAAATTTTTTTTATAGACCATACTCATCCAAAATGACGACAGATGTCAATCACTCTGTCGCTTTGCACAAAGAAAGGTGTAGAACCAATTTGAGAAACGCCGAGCTAAGTAAACGAACGTTTAGATTATTTTTGGAAAAACAGATATTATCACACGTGGAGGTAGAGATTCAGAAAAATATCCAAGAGCCTCAAAGCCCGTTAACACCTAATTTTCATTTTGACGAAAGCGACCTTACTTTGAGCAAGATGCGATTAACGCTTTCTCCGTTTCAGACAATTATATCAGAAACGAAATCGTCCATAAAAAATAATTTAACCTTACCGAACTTAGAAGCTAAAATGTGCTCTAGTAATAGAGCTGTAAAAATAACTAATACAATCGTAAAAAGTGACGGTGGTTCTAATATTAATGTTTACGAGAATCCCTTTCAAAACAAATCAAAAGTTTCCACTTATACCGCACCTGTGTCTAATCAAAATACCTCAAATTCTAAAATGAACACAGCAATTGATAAGCAATCTAACTATGCACTGATGTATGATAACAGTCCAGAATGGTTTCAAGATAACGAGACTGTATCAGTTCATGGTTCTCTGTTAAGTGAAACTATTTCGGACATTAGCGTGTACAGTAATTCAGACTTGAGAAGAAATACTAATCGCAAACGGTGTCGTTGGAGACGCATACTTTTTTGTTGTGTCAATTGAGTTTGACATTTACATCAACTGTACATCGATAATCACAAAATTTATTTGAGAAAAAGACATCTGTTTGTCTAAAATTGATATGTATGTTCTTTTCTTTTTTTTTTTTTATTTCTTTAGAAAATTATATGTATATAATCCAATATATGCGCTTGGATTAATAATGACATTCATTAATATTAATATGATCTCTGTATTGATAAATGTTTACTTATGAAACACGTCTTCTACTATTTCTGCACTGTTTGCCGTATTTATACGAAATGTTAATATTTTAAATCTTGTGATTATTAGAAAATGGTATGTCCAAAGTATAATTCACAACCTACAATGTTCAGTATTGAAAAAGAATTAAAATTTATATTTTTCACTGTACAATTGAGTAGTATAAAGTGGTACCTTTCTGCCATTTAATCTTAAGATAGTAGTATTGTTTTTATTTTTCTGTTACAATATATATATTTTTGACGTAATAGAAAATATCGTTATATAGTTTCAATACTTTCATTATCTACGGATTTAATAGAAATATTACACATTGATATATACATTTTATTTTTGCAGACTTTTCTTATTAGACACAAAAGTATACATTCTTTTTAAGTACACATAGACTATACATACATTGTTTATCACTTATAATCATTTGCCATATTTAATAAGTTACATTTAACATATTTATTTAATTCCTTGCCATATTAGAAAATTAATGCTCTTCAGAAAACAAACTATTTTTATATTATTGAAAAATGTATTATTATGTATTTAATATATTTATAAAATAAATCCATTAGATTACCTTTTTCTTAACTGCAACGTTCAGCAGTATAAAATGCAAGTTGTTATTTAGATCATGAAATAAAATAAAGTATAATGAATTAAAAAAGATCCTAATATGTTTTCCATTTTTATTATATGTATATTTAATGTTAAATAGGATGTACATAGCGCAGTATTAATAAAATCCGTATAAATATTGGATTTAATTGAAAAAAAATAATTATTAGTTTTATTATAAATATTAGTATTATAAATATTATCTTTACATATTTGAGAATAATTTCAGTCCTAGTATAACATACAGGAAGATTTAATTGAAAGTGAACTGAAATATTAACTTTTTCAACAGTAAATTAATTTTTTACAATTAATTTGTAAAAATTGTGCTCTAGCTTAATCTATTAGTTGGTTTACTGTGTTTGAATTGTGCTATGTTACATTGTTTTTCAGCAGTTAAATATACATGTATATCAATTATTGGCCCATATTCAGAACGTGCTTACAACGCGTGTTGGCGCACATTTAGCATACATATACATATATAATTTACATTACATATACTATAGACTTTCGAGATTTATTAGCGTGCTACCATCGCTGTAAACGTGTTCTGAATTATTTATAGAGGGAAAAAAGAGATAAGACAAATTAAAAGGTAAAGTCTAGAAATATTACTTTTACTCATTATATTACTGTGTATTATTATATTTCACGTTTCTTCTCCTCTTACACAATGGACAAATATTAAATATATATATATAATATTCTCCGTTAACTACTTTTATAGAAATTCATAATAAATAAAGTTTGGTTGAAGAAAATATAATAAATTAATTTTGGAATTGTAATGGCATCCAAGAAAGAGAAGGCCATGGATACATTGCAGGTAATTGCATGTAATTGTTATTAAAACCTTCAACTTTGACAATCTCTACACTTGAAATACCATTGTGTATACCCGTATAATTAGCTGCATTGTTTGATACACGTGAATGCTGTAAACGCTCATGAATTTGTAAATTATTGATGACGGGAGGCTTCTGATTGTAGATACCATAATAAGAACGCTCACCTATAAAGAAAACTTTTGCATATACGCTATTTAATGTTATAATTCGTTATATATATCAACTACGATTACAGAGTCAATTATAGTTTATAAAGAGAATTCATAATTTCATTAATAGCTCTATTTTACAGCAAAAAATTATTTTGATCGGATTTGATTTTTTAATAATGCTGAAAACGATGTCGCAAGCCAAAAAATTCCAGCACGTCAGATTTCTAAGATAATTGAGATTTAATTGAGATTTTATCTAAGATAATTGAGATTTGTCTAAAAAATGATTTTTTTCGCGTCAGAAACTTGACGTTTTGGAAAAGTTTGATTTGAGGTATCGTTTTCAGCATCGAAAAATTTATAAGAAACACGCGTAGTCTGGTTTAAAGTAAAAAACTTTAAACCTGTTTTTTTTAAACTACTAGTGTAATTGTCACATTACAAAAATTCTCATTAAGGGATTATAAATTATATTTTTTAAAATTATTTTAAAATATAAGAGATTTTTTCTCAATTCTTACTATTTTTCATTTACATTTATTTATAATTTATTTATAGTTCTGGTCCCTTGCAATATAATCATTGCAAGGGACCAGATAGCTCTTATTTAGTCTGATAACATTATTGAAAATATTTTTTGTATTCTACATAGTTAAAGAAAAATGATAAAATTCTACCTACATGATTTTTTTAATCATTTTTTTGTCTCAAGCAACATGAAATGTAAGGATATTTTTTTATATTTACAGACAGCAATTTATATACAATTCATGTATATTTCTAACTTGAACTCAAAATCTATTTAAAAACATTTTTTTCGAAAATTTTACTAACGTGTTGTCGATTAGCCCAATTGATTTAGCAGTTAGATTGATCAAATAAGAAAGCAATAATTAATATATTTAGAATATTAATAACAGTTTGATATAAAAGACGAATAATAAATAAAATAAAATTTCTATTTTCTTATTGTTATTACCGTGTGATTTTATATGATGATGCAAGGCGCCGAATTTGCAAAATCCCCTGTTACAGACGGGACAACGTAAAGGCCAATTACCAGTATGGGAATATCCATGAGCCCTTAAATCACCGGGAGTTGGAAATGATCGTCCACATTCGTCACATTTGTGTGGTTTCTCCTGCATTTCGAATTATATGTACATATATATATATATATATATATGTATATACATATGTATATATATATATATATATATCAAACATTTATATGGTAATTGAATCAAGAGAAATTATATACGTAAAAAGAAATATACGGCTAATTGTATAAATGTGTATATATACACACACACAAAATTAGTCATATAATTTTTATTGTTATAGTTACCTTACAAACAGTGGCGGTTACAGGAGGGGTGGGAGGTGGAGGGGGCGATCGCCCCCCCTAGAGCTCTCCAAACAAATTTTGTATATTGGAAAAAGTCAGTTTAAAATGAAATTAAAGAAAAAAAAATTATCCGAGATTATTAGAGACTAAATAATATTTACTCAATTTTTTTTAATAATAAGAAATATTAAAAATAATATTAACGACAATAATAACTAAATATTCATATTTTGTTATACCGTCCCCCCCTCCCATCCAAGAACAACTCTCTGGATCCGCTACTGCTTACAAATGTCTTATAATTATAATGCTTTTACATTGAAGAAAAAATGATTCTTAGAGTGATTCTTTATTCTCCCGTTTTATTCTATATTAAGCTGGCCTATTTTTAGGTCGTATTAGTACATATAATAATCTAAGGAGTTAAAAAAAATACCTTATAATGTGTCATGCGGTGATAATACAAATTTGATGACGCTGTAAAACGCTTTCCACACATTGGACATTCATGAGGACGTTCACCAGTATGAATCCTAACGTGAGTATTCAGTGAACTGCTTGTACTAAACATCTTACCACATATTGCGCAACCGTGTGGCTTTTCGCCTAAGAATAGGTTTTTTTTTATGTTAACCACATATAAAAATACAGAAAAAAAGTTAGTTTTCAAATAAATTTTCATAATTTTGTATGAAGATCTTACAATCTTGTTAGTTAATTTTACACACATTTTATACAAATATCTGGATACATGGATAATATGACTATTAGTTTTGCAAAACAAAACTGAAATTAGTAGTACTTATTAATCCTATCTTAAAATTGCCATGTTACCTGCGTTAAAGCCTCTTTTCCCCAATGTTTAAAAATTCATATCTTCCAAAAAAAGATCGGAAGAGCACACG
>NW_012091772.1:2532-7406 GCF_000956235.1 Wasmannia auropunctata | reverse complement strand
GGTAGTGTCCAGAAACGTGTCCAACGGTTGTCCGACGATCGTGAATTGTCCACGTAAAAATACCGGACCGTTGTTCAAAGTACCGCTGTCAATGCGTATGGTTGCCATGTTCCGGAGAGAGGATACATCGGAAAATGCGAACCCTGTCATATTCCAGCCGGTCAGTGGTGTGCCGCTGATAGTTACGTTCGATATCCCCTATATAAGATGTAATGCAAGAAGTCAAATATCGCAAAATATTTCGTTTTAACGTTAAAATGCCCACATTTGTTGAATCGCATTATAAATTTATGTATTATCATAGACGCGCAATATATGAATAAAGATAATAAATAGTTTAAAAAAAGATTGTCACTACGATCGTACATGTTGGAGATGTGCAAACTATTTGAATACAAATCGTATCGAATTTTAATTCAATTCGAATTCGAGTCTTTAATGATTCAAATGCAGACTATTCAAAATTTTGAATCTAACAATAAGAGTTTAAATTACATATTGACAATCTCGTAAAATCAAATTTGCCGCTAATAAGTAAAACAGTGCTGCAAAAATGAGAGACATTCCTTTAAGATACGTTCGGAGAGACGTACAAATAATTATAATTGGTTGTGAATTCGAAAATTAGCTTTAATTTCTATTGACTTATTTCTATTGACTTCTATTGATTTCTATTGACTTTACAGTCGGTCGACTGACTTTTGATATCCGTCAATTTTATTAGTTACATTACATGTATGTATGTATGTTTAACTGCGCACCAGACTCATATGGATTATCGTAACTGCAGTCTTATTTACAATTTTTGGCATGTACCGTGGCTTTATTGTCAATTTGTAAAATAAATTTTATCAGTTTTATATTAAATATTTAAATATGTATGTTTAAAATGACTTTATATCATATAATCATTATTTTTTTTACATGGAGCTCTTTCTTTATTATCTTTATATTCTTTATTATTCTTTATTACATTAAAATATTCAACAAACAATAATTATGTTGTTAAATAGAAGTTATATTTTAATGATTCGATACGTATTCAAACTAAAAAATAAAATTCGTTTTGTTTCGACGTCAAAAAACTTTGATTCACATTTCTCTATAATAATATACATACATAGTATTCTATTATAATACTTTCTTTGATACCTTGAAATCATGAATTTCATTGCCGAAATTCAAACGTCCTTGATTTTCCACCAATAGACTCAAGCGACGGCCGTAAGGGTTCACTAATGGTATAGTAAATATCTTATCAATACGACTCAGAGTGCCGCATAGTCGATTATCCACGTAAACCAGCGCCCTGTCCATTGTCATTGCTCGCAGTATAGCTGGGTCCGAGAAAGAAGGCGGCAAGTTCGACTCGTAAAGGACAAATCCTTGGTTGACCGAAAGAGCCTCAAAGGTTTTAGGTTGATCGCTAGTCTCTTGGATCATCACGAATGGAGATCGACTGTCGAGCAATTTCAGTACCGGTTCCAAAAATACTGGACCGTAATTACCTTTTGGAGATGCAGTTGGAAGGGACATATTTGGCAACGGCAGATACTGTAATTTCAAATTGCGTCCATGTGAAATGACATTTCACGTTAGATATAAGATATATGAAAATAGATATATATATTTATTATTTTAATTCCGTTTGGGGCAACGCGGTTGCAGCCGAAAAGATGTAATCGATCTTTTTGTAGAACACGAAATATCAAACGGAAAATGTACGTATGTATATCACAAAAAGAAAAAGAAAAATCACAAACGTACGTCACCAATGACATTCCTTATAGCAAAGTATTTATCTGTCGGATCTCCAGCTTCGGTTAAAGGAGCATCGTAATCGTACGAAGTCAATTGTGGACTGTATACGCCTGCTCCACCGTTAGCTCCTATCGATGATTACATGATTGAATAAAATACATTTGCCGATATAATCAATTAATTAACTGCCTTAAATATTATTTTTACGGGGATATAATTTTACTTATTGCTAATTTGTCGGAATCAACAAAAAGTTTACTAACCCGAAGTGAAACCAAAGTTTGTACCCCCGTAAAACATATAAAAGTTAACGGAAGCATCTACAGCGAGCATTTCTCTTAACGTTTTTGTAACAGCTCCCGTTTTTACCCTTTGGAAAGTCTCTCCCCAATGCGTTAACCAACCTGGGTAGAATTCAGAATTCACCAACGGACCCTACGTAATTTTCAAACTTGAATCCAACATCTTAATTTTTATTAAATAATATTCAGCAACAAAAATAAATTTATTTTTACCTTAAGGTTTTACGAGCCATTTCTTAAATGTATATTTTGGACTGCTAAACGCTCTACTAATCCGGATGTGAAATGTCTCTGTCACATCAGGATTTTGAGAAATCTGCTATATGAAAGTTTTGTTAAAAATCGCAATTTTTGCAGGCATTTTTCGATAATTAATAACTCTGCAAATTGGTAATTCTACAAATTTCCGCAAAAAATGAAAGATCTAAATCTGCCGCATAGAATAAAAAATAAACTAAACATGCACGGATAGTTTTAAGATTGTACTTAATCTTATTGAAATTAACCTTACCACATTTAATTCTAAAAGACAAATTTCCACAAAATATGGCATTATGATTTTTAAGATTACTAAACGTAAATTTAAATTCAAAATAGCGGATTTAATATGGTCAACAAAATTTTTAAAATTTCTAAAATTAACAATGTATATATATATATATATATATATATATGTGTGTGTAGTATGTATATTACGACCGTATAAGTATTTTAACACAATAGATTGAGAGCAGGTTAATGAACGGTCATAGCAGGATCTTGGTGCTTCTAATATTTCGAATCTATGTGAATTTCCTCCGCGACGCGGGGAGGGAGGATTTTATATTAGATGCCGCGGTAAGTATCAGTACTTACTAAATTGATTATCAATTTAATAACGTGATAATACTGTTCTGTTTCAAGCAAAGAGCTGCGTTGAAACCGAAAGTAACGGCACACAGTTCGTTGAAACTAGAATACGTATGTATGTAAAATTCACATAGAAATATTAGAAGTACTAATAAGATCCTAATAAGACCGTTCATTGGCCTTCCCTCTCCATATATTGTTATAAAATTAAGTTTTACAAATTTAATGGACGTAAAACTATCCTTGTGTTTGGCTTACTTTTTATCCTATAGCGGTAGTATAGATCTTTCACATTTCAAAGTTTGTAAAAGTTTGTAGCATATCCCAGTCCAGAGTTACTAATTATCAACAAATGTCAAAATTGCAATTTTCAATAACTTTTACAGTTTTCAAATTTCTCAAAATTCTGACGTGTGACAGAAACATTTCACACCCAGATTCGTGCTTAGCAGCCAAATCAAAAGTACATAAGAAGTGATTTTTTAAATCTCAAGGTTTGTGTCGTACAGTATAATTAATAATTTCTTAAATAACAATATCGCTTACTCTCGGCTGATAAAAGCGCATAGCTTGAAAACTGCTAGTCACGTTTGCAGACGTTCCAAAATCAACGGTGGCATATACTCCAGGTATGTATCCGCAGCGAATGTAAGATAAGCTTCCGCCGTCGGTTGTGTACAGAAGAGCTTTATCGCCAATTTTTCTAACAAAAACTTCTTTCAACATGTCCAAGTACTCAGTGTCACAAGCATTGTAACTTCCGTATTCGTTTTCTACCTATTAATACGACTGAAATTAGGATGACAGTAGTGAAATGATGGCCCGATGAAATTGAAAATTGACACATCAAAATAAAAATATTAAAATAAATATCTACATTAATTTTCAATTCATCGTTTCAATCTACTTGTGTAATTATCAGCTTTATTGTTAATTACAAACAATATTATCGGATTTTTATCTTTATCAATATCAAATTGCTATCAGCGTAGAGTAATTACATAATTGTAAAACAACACTATCTCGAAAAACACAATAAATATTTTTAAGAGATAATCTCTATGATATATGTGTTGCGTAAGTTAAATATTATTTTATCTTGTAATTAAATGTTACCTGAACCATAATTATTGGTCCTCCATTACCTCTTAAAAGTGGCTTTACTTTTTCCAACACCTGATTTAGATATGATGTAGCATATCTCATGAAATCTGTAAAAATAGTAAAATTTCTAAAGAATAAAGTTGGGTCCTACAAATGGCTATAATATTAATGTCATTTTATCAATATATTTTAATAAATTTTACATTATTAGTATATCTATCTATTTTAACAATAAAACATGACAAAAGGGAAAAAATTAATTATTATGGAATGTATGAAGATTCTTGTCTTTCTTAACTCTAAAAGTATAGGATCTTTCCTATCTGAATTTTATTTTCAAGCAATTTCCGCGGAAATAAAATATATTTAACTTAAAAATATGTGAGCAATGTTTTTTTTTTTACATTTCTCCAAATGAGAAATTGGTTTCATAATCTTATTTCGATCATAGGTTAACCGATAAAAAATAAAAAACATATACATACTATCTATTGAGTAAGACCATATATAAATTCGTTCGTGAAACGCATGAATTGTGCAGTAATAAAGTTTTATGCTTTACAACAATATGCGTTTGAATTTTGTTCAAAAAATCGATCGAACTTATAATTTCATTCCATAACATGCATTTTTCTCATATTATTAATACTTTCTAAATGCCAGAGATTTATATTATAAATACACTAAATTGTGAAATATATGTTAATATAAACTGTTTCTAGCATTGTACGTTTCGTGATTTAAATAAGTAATAAGTAATAATACATAGAAATTGTCTATTTTTTTACAAATTTATTGCAACAAAAAATTGTAAACGTTTTTCAAAGTCTAAAAAATGTTTTTATATAATACACAATT
>NW_012091772.1:0-2512 GCF_000956235.1 Wasmannia auropunctata | reverse complement strand
ATTCAACTTACGTGGAGACAGCATTAAGTCCCGCAGCTCGCATTTTTCTTAAACGATCCCTCCAATATTGTCTAGGCGCTCGAAAATAATGAAAACTACCGGAAACATATCGAAAGGGTTTTCCATCTAATAAAAACTGATTGTTCTCGTAATCGACTTCGAAACCGTATCGCCATTCCGTATCCTGTAATCATTTATTTTAAATATTGACTAAAATAAATTTATAATAAATAATGCGCGTTAATTGTTGCATTCCTAAAATTAAAAAAAAAAGAAAATAAAACAGCGGCGAATGCAAGTCAGCGCGGTAAAGCGTGCGCAATATATAATAATTCTACGTAAAATAATTAAAAACATAGTTAATAAAACCGTACGTTTCGACTCTTGCTTTGAGCCACTTTCAAGGAGATGACTACAATATATTTTTGTGGAATCTGTTTTGACCGACAACACATTCTTCGTTTCATTTTACCGTTGATTCTTTCATACACACCAAATGTTTTACAAATAGATATTTTAACTTTATATTTACATTTATTAATTTATTCAAAAAACGTGATTTTTATTTTTATTGACCGGACTTTTACCGTTGGACCTTTTTATTATTTTATGATTTGTTTGCTTGTTTGTTGACCTTTATTTTCTGTAGTTTCTATTTAATACTAAAATACGAGTCAATATATAATTTTTATTGTTTATAGTGAAATTTTCTTCACTATATTAATTTCTGGTGATTGATGTATTTTTATTTAATGTCTCCTCTAGCGGGGAATTTTATATTTTATGGTCTGCAATAGAATACATCCATCTACAAATATTGTAATCATCTCGCTAAAGATGATTCAACGAAAGAGCCGAAACGTACGATTTTATTAATTATATATTTTTATTATTTTCGATTAATTTGCATTGAATCATTATTGCGCCCTATTTACCGCGCTGACTCATGTTCGCCGCTCTTTTTATTTTTTATTTGTAAAATTTGCAATTCTCATTATATATTTTTCAAATTCGCTTATTTTAATCATTTTTACACAATATTTTATTATACATATATTTGTATTATATCACAATTATATGCTTAAGTAAATATCTTACTTTTATATATTTTTTTATTATCAAGGTTCGCTCCAATTAATGCTATGCTTTTATATAATCTATGTAAAATATGTCACATATGTTCTACCATATGCTACATGTGTAAGTGCTTTCAAATGTTATATATTTATACTGTGTCATAATTTTATAATTTTGAAGTTAATTGAATATTAACGGACACCTGTTTCACTGACTTATTTCGCTCGTCTTTGGCCTCATATGCTGACTATTGTTTACAATAACAAGCTGGTATTTTAAATATTTATAATTTTCGTTATATTTTAACGCGAGCTGATTAACAAATTAAGATAGATATATCTTCATTCAAAGCCAGTTATTGTATGGTCAGTTGATTTCATATCTTTTAACTTTGCTCAGCTGCGGTGTCATTATCCCGTACTCTGATAAGTTAATCATAAAGATAAAGCATACGTTCTCATAGAAATATATGTATAACAACAGACATTCTAGAACATCTTTCTAGTAATTCTCGCAATGAGAATACAAATAATCTTAAGTATGTATGCATATATATGGACTTCTGTCGTTTATTAAAACATATGTTGTATATATGTAGTTTAAATGCATGTTTAAACTTTAATTGAATAATTTTTTTTAGATTTTAAAAGGATTACGATAAAAATTCAATACAATTCAAATAAAAATAAAATTCATTATGTAAAAAATGATACTCGAAATTTAAGTAACATTTTAATTCCATTCAATCAACGATGGTTATATCTGGGTTACGGGGTCGAGGACAATTGTCAATCGGTAGAATCAATCTATCTTTATGACTACTTTATGACTTGCATTCAAAAATTTTATAATTTACTCGAACGTGTACATGTCACAGATTTCTATAGAAATCATCGTGAATGAACCGTGCACGAACCATATATAACGTGTTACATTTTACTTTTATTAAATCAAACAACATAGTATCTTATTCAGTCCTAGTTTAAAAAACTAGGTTAACGAATTATCTAAGAAATAATACTAAATTTTTTATCTTTCCGATAATTATTATGTTAATTTCAAAATTCTCTATCTTTTCTTAATCCTCGTCATTTCCATTCAAGCAATCAGTATTAATTTATAGATCGCACTCACATAGTTTTATTCGCTTTCATATGTGCACATTTATGTGTCGTATTTTTATATAAAAATATTTTAATTAATAGATATATTGTTCTAATATATTCTTAATTTTGGGAAATTAAATTATAAATGAAATCGTTTATTAAATAATACTGATATACATAACAAATAAAAGTAAAGATTTTTTTAATATGTAAAGATTCTTTCAGGCATTAATCTATATAGATCAATTTAAATTTTTTATTGATATGAACAGAGGTGAAAGTGAGCGAAAAATTTTTTTTATTATATATATATACCTATATATATATAT
>NW_012091771.1:0-953 GCF_000956235.1 Wasmannia auropunctata | reverse complement strand
TAATAATAAGTTAAAGTTCTTATAATTTTGCGTATGTGATGTACACATTTTATCTCGGTATTCGTAATACCGTGTGGTACCAAGAAAAATTCTGCTTTTATGCAAGAAATGCTTATATGGCATTGAAACTATCAGAGATATATTCCTATATCAGTGACAGCTGTCGAAGAATCTCTATGATATGTAGTTCTACTAACTGTACGCGCACACGATGAAGAAAGGCTGTATACGTCTGCGCTTGGATCTTTCTCAATGACTAACCTCGTTTTGAAGTTGCAACCATGACGTTCGCCAAAGCAAGGTGAGAACCACATGTGAGAACCTTGTTCACAGCCCAGGGGAGAGCTGAGAGTCACACTGATCTTGCTCTTTGTCGCGGGACCCATTGGAGTGCATCCTCCACCTTCGCAGCACGCTCCTCCACTGCCTTCCCCTCTGCTTCGCCACGGTCCTCCCGGCATCCTCTGGTACCTTCCTTCCGGAGTCGCGAGGTACATAGCGTGGCTTTTGAAACCTCTCGAGAGGGTACGTTGACTTCGATATTCCGTATCGAGTTACGCTCGTTTCGTGTATCAAACAGTTGGTGGAAGGTGCACGGGTGCACCAAACAAAACGTGGCACGCAAGCAAGATATATGTTGTGCATTAAATCATTAGTTTTATATTATATTTCTTATACGCATATGGCTTACTTTTACATACAGTTATGGCTAGAGAAAATAAATTTTTATCTTGAAGCGATAATTTCGAAATAACATGTGTAACTATATATGCGGATCTAGTATTGCTCGATAATATGCAGTAAATCTGCATTCTTTAAAATTATAAATATTATAAATTTCTCCAATTTACATGACAGATAACGTCACGTTTTGAATTCTATCATTTTACGCTCAAAATGATTTAGAAATAAAACAATTGCTATCGACGAAAAGATCGAGCGTGATAATCAAC
>NW_012091770.1:0-5773 GCF_000956235.1 Wasmannia auropunctata | reverse complement strand
ATACCTATATATATATATATATATATATACTTATATAAATTAATCTAATATTCCCCGAATGGATTAAATATATTCATCGTATGCATTGCTTTCTCTTATTCAATCTGATTAACGCACTAAGAAAGATTTTAATAATCCAAAATTTTGGTTGAAATAACTGAACAAAACTCTTTAGTTTTATTAGATTTAATTTAGATAATATATATATCTATTACAATCGTATAAGTGTTTCATACACAATGAATAAGGTAGGCTAATGCACGGTTATACCAAGATTTTGGTGCTACAATTATTTTATTAAAGGTAGGACGCCCGACCGGCGTCCTACCGTACGAATTCGTCGATAATTGTTTGTATAGATGTAGGCAAGCATTTATTTGACGTCGCGAGGGAGGGGGGATTTTATTAGATGCAAGTTAGCATCAAATTCTTATTCAATTGATTAGCAGTTTAATACGTGATAATACTGTCCTGTTTCAATCATGGGGGATTGCGTTGAATCCGGAAGTAACGGCACGTAGTTTAGTCGAAGCTAGGATACGTAGGTATGTATCTACATAAAATCATAATAAAATTATTGTAGCACCAAGATCCTGGTAACCGAGTATTTGCCTATCTTATTAATTTAAATATATAAAACAAAATATTTAGTTACTGTTAAAAAATATTCCAACCAAATAAATTATTTTAAATGACAAAAATTTTTGTTTGTATCAATTAAAAAATTTTTTTGGTATATTTTAACAAAATTTTGATACAGAAATAATCAATCATTTTTTCTAATAAGTGATGAGCTGTATCGAAAGATTAATTATCTTATGAACTTTATATAAAGATTTTTTATTTCTCCATTTTTTATATTTTACATAAGTTAAAAAATTTGCAATTTACATTACTGTCCATAACATACGCTTGCGATTCTCAGCATTTCGGATATTGTAGCTACTAATGATAAGAGAACTTTTCGACTTCCACTTTAGTCCATAGTTCCCTATTTTTGATAATTGTTCAATATGATTGTTTATTTTATCCAATTTAATACCGATATGTCTGAAATTGAATAAATATTTAGGAAAAGCATATTTAAATTCTTATACACATAACACAAACAATTATGTTTTTCTGTTTAAAATTCGACAATTTTGTAAACATAAAAGTACATATACATTTACATAAACTTTCAAGTCCGTACGCATATATTGATAATGCAAATTTAATACGCATTAGCAATCAAATATTTTTTGTTAATGGAATACAACATTTATATAAAATAATTAATAATCCATTTTATATTATATTATGCTTTAATGTATTCATTTTGAGAAATTTGCAAGTTAAATTACCTAAATTTTAATTATTACTGTAAAATAATTATAATAAAATAAGATTTGCAAACCTTAGAAGAAGAATAAACATTATATCCGTGATCGTACTAGTGTACAAAGGATAATTCAGTATGCATGGAAGAAGTATGGATTTTATATCATTATATGCTATTATGCACAATAAAGAATCAGAAATCCATAACATGCAAGTTATTAAAAACCATAAAATCAAGATCAGTCTTATGAAATTTTGCATTCTACGATATTCTTTCGGTGTCCCGAGTTCTTCCAATGTATCATCCACATGATCGAGCTTTTTTATGAACTGCCCATATTTCTGTCAAAATGATATCAGTGAAGAAATTTTAAATTATGAAATTCTTAAATGTATAAATATATGTAAATGACATATACATAATGATACATTTAATAAAGCACAATATACACTGCTCAAAAAAATTATGGCATAGAAAAATTTTAAGCAAAAATTGATCAACTTTGATTAACGGTAACTCCGCGAAAATCATCATAGGATGACTTTTTTTTAAATGAAAGCTTGAAATCTCTATACTTTAAAGTACTAGGGTCGATTTTAAATGTAATGCACTCCTGCTACTATAAACTCTTAAATCTGAGAGCATGTTTGCCATTCTGAAAATTGGAAATTTGGCGGAACGGACTTGCTAAAATTTTTTTCAGAATTGCCGTTTGTAGCTTCATAAAGTTTGACTTTTTCTCTTTAATTTGAAAAAAAGCAGATTGTTCCGATTTTGTTTTCAATGTTACAGCATTTTACAGTAATCTTTGTATTTTTTTCATGTACAATCGGCAATCTGCTGTAGAGGTGTGTGCACCATATCCGATTTTGTACATTGTGTGCGTGCGCGCGTGTGTAAAACACATACACGCACACTACGGGTAATGTCAACCGTACATGAGAAAAATACAAAGGTTACTATAAAATGTTGTAACTTATAAAAAAAATCGTATGGACTTGTTTTTTTTTTAAATTAAAAAGAAAGATTCAAATTTTATAACGTTACAAACGGCAATCCCGAGAAAAATTTTAGCAAGTCCATGCATTCCGTCAAACTTTGCAATTCAGTATGACAATCATGCTCTTAGATTTAAGTGTTTACAGTAGCAGGAGTGCATTACATTTAAAATCGACCCTAGAATTTTAAAGTATAGAGGTTTCAAGCTTTCATTTAAAAAAAAGTTTATCATCCTATGATGATTTTTCGCGGAGTTATGGTTAGCCAAATTTGGCAAATTTTTGCCCAAAATTTTTCTATGCCATAACTTTTTTGAGCAGTGTATATGATAAAAATTTTATTAAAATATAAATTATAATTAATTTATCTAATGCAAGAGACATTAAAATAAAATTTGTTAATTAATCGAAAGATTTAGATTCTGCAAATAAAAATTAAAGTAATAATAATTAATTTAATAAAATATGTAACTCAATAATACAAGATTTCATTATATTTTAGCATATGTATATTTTTAAATAGTATAAATAAAATGAATTACTCAATAATTTAAGAAGCGATATTGTACGTTATTTATTCCATTTTAGCGTATTGTATTAAAGCGATAATATTTAGAAATAAAACATATACCTTGTGATCATAAATGGTGATGATTATGGATATCATTGCCAAAATTAAATTTACGATTATTACGAAGAAAGACACTAAACTATTATAGACACGTGTTATCGGATATAATCCTGTTATATAATATAACGCTAAAGCATAAACACTCCACACAGTTAATATATAGAAGATACTCAAACGATATTTCGATTCGTTTAAAGAATATTTGAGAACTCCGAAACCTAAAAACAAGGTAATTAAGGAAATAGAATTTAACGCTTTTTTTATAGTATCGACCATGATGGAGGCTCTCACAATTTTATGTGCTAACTGTCAAGGTTTCTAAGTTGCAAAGTTTCTGCAAACGTCACATTCATAACTATGATGGAATGATATTTGATTATATCGCAAATGTCTTTAAATTATTAAAAGATAACAGTGGAGACAATCAACTCGCATATAATCGAATTACTTGTAGTTTCTTTTGAAATGCCTTTCGCACATTTCTTCTACGTATACTTACTTGTGTTATATACAATACATATATGAACGTTAAAATAATCAAACCGTATTTAGTTTCTGTATAATTTGGATTATAATAATTTTCAACAGAAAATTGATTTATTTCATTACTATTTCTTACCTATGTGAAGTTAGCCCCCCAATTAAAAATCCAATTATTAATCCAATTATTAAAAAATCTAAAATTTTCTTGTGGCAAACGTTTTGCCCATTGTTTGCCCACCAATGCCCCGTTTGAATTTTTGTTTGTCCCCCTCCAGTTCAAAAGTTATACGCAAATCAATTTTGCGGGGGCCAACTTCACACTAGCTCTCCAATATTAAAAAATTCAAAATTTTCTTGTGGCATACGTTTGCTCATCGTTTGCTTACCAATGCCCCGTTGGAATTTTTGTTTGCCCCCCTCTAGTTCGAAAGTTATACGCAAATGAATTTTGCAGGGGCCAATTTCACACTAGCCCCCAATGTTAACAAATCCAAAATTTTCTGCAGGATGAGGGGTAACGCACACAAGTGGAAACACGCTCAGCACTTTAATCATTTTTGGTCAATAAAATATAAAAATAAATACTTTTATAAATAATAATAATAACTATTGAGGAAATGATTATTATGGATCAGAGTGAAAGATAATCTTTCTCTCAAATTCATTTGCGTATAACTTTCGAACCAGAGGAGGGCAAACAAAAATTCCAACGGAGCATTGGTGGGCAAACGATCGACAAACGTATGTTACAAAAAAATTTTAGATTTTGTAACATTAGGGGCTAGTATGAAGTTGGCCCCCGCAAAATTGATTTGCGTATAACTTTTGAACTAGAGGGGGGCAAACAAAAATTCAAACGGGGCGTTGGTGGGCAAACAATGGGCAGACGTTTGTCACAAGAAAATTTTAGTTTTTTTAATATTGGAGGGGGGCTAACTTCACACAGGTCTATCTCTTATATTACAAATCAATTATATTAAAAGAATTACAATTACTTTATTCTGATGTGTGTTATATAAACTTATTTTCTTCAAACAATACAATTTAAATTACTTATTTAATTATTTACGATAGTTAATTATTTGCAAGCAAGTTATTATGATACGGTAGAAATTAGGAAAATTTTAATAATTAGTTTTTTAAGATCTTTAAACATTAAATTAAATTAATATGCATATTTTAATGTACTTTTGAAACGTTATTAAATATTTGTTTAATTGTATAATATGTATATGTATAAAAATGAAATATGGCTTATCTCATACATACACTATAATTGCAAAATAAAATTATATCTTTTGATGATAATGGCGGACAGAATTGCGAAAAACATGTTAATCTTCAAAGTGAATACACCAGCCAAAAATGTTTGATCGAGTGACGTTGAATCGACGTCGAATCAATATTGATTGACATTGATTTAACCAAATATTTTTGGGTGGGTAAAAATAGTCGAAAATGATACTTTGATTGTAAAAAGGACCGTCATATAGACATATAGTAAAAAGGACATTGCGAACCAGATTGTCCAAGATTATAAAAAGTTTAAGCTCACAGTTTATCGAATTGTTTTCTGGGTTAAAAATCTAAATTAATAATGTCATGAAGCACATAAAAATGATGCAATATCTGTTGGCTATCATCAATATTACTTATTGCAAATTTATACTTACTGTTTAAGTTTATTTTGCAAGAACATTGTGATTGTGGCAATTTCTAGCAACAGCAAATCTTTGTAATTGCATGAATGATTCGTTCGATACTCATATTAAAATTATCAAACGCAAAAAAATGAGTCACTATTGATCTTGCACTATAAATCTTGCATGTAACAAATAACTCAAACTGTGTTTCTAATTTACATGTTTACATGTATATATAAATGCATGCGATATTTTTCTTGATAATTTTAATTTATATAATGCAATTATTATACTATGTATGATTATATTTTATGGTACGACTAACATGTAACGAGTTTATAATAATAAAGCAGGAAGTAGTATGCCACGTTTTAAAATATCAAATTTATTATAATATAAAAATATAATAACTAGAAGAAACAAAAAAAAGAGTTGGAAGACATAATAAATAATTTTTATATTTTTTGAAAAAGTTAAACTTTTATAAAGTTATAACAAATTCACATTAAATTTATATTACATTTGTATTAAAAGTAAACACTTATATTACGTTAAGTTATCAAGCGCTGCGGTAGCGGCGCGACGCCAAGTATATAATATTATAAAAGTCGGGTGATGACTTGTGAGTATACGGCACTGGCACTGCGCTACCGCTTAGCTTTATCTCGAAGTTTTGCCTCGTCAGCTTTCCGATTTT
>NW_012091769.1:0-683 GCF_000956235.1 Wasmannia auropunctata | reverse complement strand
TTAAAGGTGAGATCGTTAATGTTACACACTTTTATCAAGATTTATATTGTTAACATACTAATAAAAATTTGAGATGAGCACATATTGAGCAATATTTAAATATGGCAATAATCGACGTTTAACAACTTTCTCTCTCTCTCTCTCTCTCTCTCTCTCTCTCTCTCTCTCGATATATAACTACTAAAATTATGCAACGCGATCTTTTAAAATGAAACTCATTTGCACTTTATCCTGCTTGCACCGCATCTCATCGTAGTTTTACGGATGGTAGGTACGTGTATCTTCTGAAAATAAAAATATTCAAGTCCAGCGGCGAAGTTGCATCTTATAACTAGCGTTTTAGCACACGATATTGCACGCGAAACGCGTACACAGCACACGAAATGCGTATATTTCGAGTAAACATTCGCTCGCATCCGCTTGTAATAAGTAGTGGATGCACTGTGCCCGCGGATGTTTTATGCATCTCCCGAACAAAAGATTACATAAATTTTTATTGTACGTATCGACAAAATTAATGCCGCATTAATACTACATGAGGCCAGATCGTAAGCAAAATCGGAACGGTTCGCCTCTCGTTTGGTATTCACGTCACCTATTGTCGCGCGTACGAAATACTATTCGCCAAACGAATTAAAACGAATTGTTGTACGCGGTAAGCGTAATAGCATGCTATTGTCTAT
>NW_012091768.1:0-626 GCF_000956235.1 Wasmannia auropunctata | reverse complement strand
ATTGCTATATCGATAGATCGCGGAAGGATCGCTACTAACTATGTATTACAACGCTCGCTGCTTTTACGTTTTCCTTTCGTGTTCAGTCAGTATAATTCTCGCAACGACAATTCATTTATTGTTCTAAAATAAAGCTCTAATGTTTGTAATGACGGTGTGTAGTATTCGGACGAGTAACAAAGCGAATCCCTCATCTCACAATCAGATTGATTGACTCTGAATGAAAATCCTAAACGAGCTAAAATAACAACACTTTCAATCTTTCGATAGCATTGTTCGAGAGCGCGATATCGTTTCAGTTACACGCATATGTTAATTCTCGAATATTCGGCCGTGCAATTCCCGCGCTTTCGGGGATGCATTCCCGCTTTCGAGATTTCTGTTTGCATTTAATTTTTTTAACTTGCGGTTGCATCGTGCTCACCGACTTGGTGTCGAGCGTCGATTGGCTCATTGAAGCTACATTTCGAGATATTGAGTGAAGCGAATCGAAAAGTAATTTTAATTGCTATTACATATTCGTATAATGATAGCGACGTAATTTAGTTGATATACAGTCAGTGGCACAAGAACGTGTTATTTATAATTCTGTTAATAGATGTCGTATGCCGTCTTCTGCTTGATGT
>NW_012091767.1:0-625 GCF_000956235.1 Wasmannia auropunctata | reverse complement strand
TGTGCTCTTCCGATCTGTACAATTTAAGATATCAAATCCAAATTCGCATCATTGTTCCATTAGTGGGTGCTTAAGAAATGTGCCATTTGAAGGTTAAAACAATAACAGATATCATTCAGGATTTCTTAATATGTCAACAATTATGTACAATAATAATAAATATGGTCAATATTATCAAGGATATTACATCATTATATTACATCATTAATAACAGAAGTATTAATAAAAGAGTCAAACAACCTTGCACGGGTATTAGTGCCATTTACAATCAAGTATATTTAATATAAAATTTTCTACAAAACGTTTCAGTTCCGCATTGAACCATCATCAGGGTGAATAAAAAATACAATTGTCAATAACTTACATACTAGAAGTTGCTCGCTATAATAAATCCGTTGATGGCCAAGTGCGTAAAATTAAGTCAGTGTGTCCCATAATAACAAAAGATGTAGAATGGAATTCATTTTAATGAACAATTAAACTGGAAATATATGTAGACATGAAGATACTACAATATAGTACAGAATAAGGACTGAAATGCGTGTAAAGAGAATACCTTAAGTCAAATTAATTAAAATAAAACATTAAATCATCCCAATAAAAAGTGTCAAAGTGAAGTAGTTCA
>NW_012091766.1:0-551 GCF_000956235.1 Wasmannia auropunctata | reverse complement strand
GATCAATTTAATCAGTTTGATCGCAATAAAACTTTATCAAGTACGTATTTATGTTGCTTTGTTGAAAATAAATAGAAATATTAATTTTTTTAGTTAAAACATATCAAAAAGAGATTATAGGTTACGGATAATTATATATGTGTGTTGCAGAAATTTTGCCTTTATTCTGCCAGTTAAATTAATTATATCGATTAAATTAATCTCAGAGTTTCATTAAAGTTGTGAATATTCGTTTGGACTCAAATATCAAAATGGAACTTTCTTGGCTTCATTTCGATGAACAGCTACTAATTCTCATTAAACGGATTTTTTTGGATATTCTACAGTATATATACAGGTTATATTATATAGTTATATATTATTGTGTAAGAATTGTCATATATGTTACTTAATTGATATTTGCTGAGATTAATTTTTCAGCGCTTTCTAATTTTTTCTTTGGAAATGGCCTCTAAAAAAATCTAGACAAATCTAGAGTCCTAGATTATCAGAGAAGCGCGACCGGTGTTACGAGTCCTGATTGGACTCGCAAATGTCTTATACACATCTCT
>NW_012091764.1:0-481 GCF_000956235.1 Wasmannia auropunctata | reverse complement strand
TCACGCAGAAGACGGCATACGAATTAATATCGTCAAGATTAGTGGGAGCGCCGACTAACTAACTGCCTGCTAGCAATTTGGATTATTCGCTCACGCTACACACTGGTCATGGGGAGTCTTGCCATTAATTTCCCCGGTAGTCCAGAAATCGAAACGCGCGTGTATATTAGGGGAAACACGGGATTTTCTGGGATCAATTCGGTACATAGGAGGAATCTCCCTTTCGAAAAATTATTATACTGGTCGTGACGTTTGAACTTTGGTATAGTGCAATTAAATTGAAAACTCTAACTTGAAACAACATTAATGCTACTTTTAAACCGATAATTATTTGTATAGTGATTACAGTGTTCTTTTTTCATATTTTTTAGACTTTGCGATTTGTTCTATTGGCTATTCTAGACTCTGCATTGACTTCATTTAACTCTATCAATTAGTTTTCAAACTAATTCCAATTGTGTTAGAATATTGAATTAGAAGT
>NW_012091763.1:0-466 GCF_000956235.1 Wasmannia auropunctata | reverse complement strand
TTTCAAGCAGAAGATGGTATACGAGACAGGGTAGGTATTTACTGTAGCACGGTCTCTCACAGCGATACCAATACTAAAATAAATCAGAGGCAGTGGAAATAAACCTGAGGCTGTTAATAAGCATCATATTTCATTGTTTTTAAATACGAAGTTCTTTTCTGTTTACGATATCGTGGATCAGAGATGTCCTTTGTATAAAAAGAACCGTAATAATTTTAATTATTTTTAATGTATTTTTTGATAAAAAGGTAAAATAATGTATAATAACTTGGACAGTATTGATTAACACTGCTTATAGACTTCATCTATTGAATTTTCCATTAAATGACGATGCTAAAACGTACGAAATTCTAGCCATTTCTAAATAAGGCATAACATCGATATTTAATCTACTGAAGTTTATTACTGTCGCTTTTCCGCGATGTCAAATAGTTCTCTCATTGCGCTTATCTACTTCTTCAGGGAC
>NW_012091762.1:0-453 GCF_000956235.1 Wasmannia auropunctata | reverse complement strand
CTTTTATTTTAAATTCGTATAAATAAATATATGTATATTTAAAAATTATGTGTATGATACGTCAAAATATTATTGCTTCATGTAAATTTGAAAATATAATAATTGGCAGTATTACTTTGGAAAGATATCTCTCTCTCTCTCTCTCTCTCTCTCTCTCTCTCTCTCTCTCTCTCAGAGAGTTCTTTCGAAGTTCTGAGGTGCGGCGGCTAATTAATGTTATCCACGTGCGTTTGCGTCTGTTTACCATGTCTAGGAGCTTTGAGTGAGAGATGCTGCTTTTCAAGCCGGTCAGAATGGTACGGTAAAGACACTCGTTTCTCTCTCTCATCTCGGTAGAAGTTTCTGAGCCGAATATATCTTGGCCATCTAATTAGTTTCACGCTAACGAGGGTGGGAGTTCCTACTTCTCTTAGTGGGGCAATATAATGAGGCTAACTTCGCATTTAACTTTAT
>NW_012091761.1:0-1378 GCF_000956235.1 Wasmannia auropunctata | reverse complement strand
GATCAGAATGACTTCAAATTTTTACGGTTTACATATGTCAAGGCTATCTATCGGACGGCGAAAGAAATTTTTTTCTACAGTTACTTTATGTTAATAAGGCCGGAAACTTTTCAAATGACCCTCGTAGCAACTTTGACTGATTGTGAGGTTTTCTCAAAAACTTAATACCGTATTTCCAAATTTGTATTGCAGTTGTACTTTACATTCCGCTCTGTTTCTGATACTCTGTTACTGTAGTAAGTTAAGATTTTAAAATGTTCTGTTTATAAAACTGTGATAACATTTGAAGATTAAATTTACAATTTAAGAATTTAACCCATATTTAAACAAAAACGAAGAAGAGAAGTTCCGAAATTTGCAGACGAATTAAATTCTGACGAAAGATTATCAGATGCGAGAAAATATTTTCAGATACAGATTTTTTTTATAGAAAAATGAATATAGTGATTTTACAACTAAAAACACGTTTTCAAAGTTTAAATGAAATTGCAAGCCTCTTTTCACTTATTATTCCTCAAAATATTTTCATTTTAACTGAAAAACAGCTTGATTTGCTTGAGCTTTGCTAGCTCAAAAGTATGCAGATGATTTGTCAGTAAATCTTGGAAACCAAATTATACAGTTAAAAACTTTATTTGGAAATAAACTCGGTGAACTTAAGTAGTTATATGATCTAGCAAAATTTTTAATAGAGACTCATCTACTAACTGCGAATTTTTCTGATTTTTGTACAGCCTGTATATTGTTTCTCACTCTTCCTGTGACAGTTGCTCACGCATGCAGAGCGAACATTTTTCAAATTAAAAATTATTAAAAATTACCTAAGAAGAACTATGTCTCAACATCGCTTGTTAAATCTAAGTATTATATCCATCGAAAAACGCAAGGCGAAGAATCTTAATATAGGCGAAATAATTCAGTCGTTCGCTAACACAAAGTCGAGAAGAAAGCTGTAAAACACGATCATGCCATTTTTCTTTTGTCTAAACTGAAAACTTTTATTAAATGACAAAAACGTTTATTAACATTTTTGTCATTTATTTTCTGTATTGTTTCTTATTTAAAAGAACTATAGTGTATAGGTACATAATTGAATTTTTAATTTGATATTTAAACCGCCTAAGGCTTAATCTAATTACTAAGGAAAATGTATTATAACTACACTTTTCAATGACAGAATCTTCAAAAGGTTATGCCCCTGGTCCAAATTTTGAAGTTACTGGATTCATTGTCTATACACTTTTTTCTTTTTTGACAATGCAGATATTTCGATATTTTGGAGACTTTACAGATTTTCCTGGAAATATTTCTACACAAATTTTTTTGGAATAATATTGAAGAAGAAAATTGCAAATATTGAAAAATGGACGGTTACAAT
>NW_012091760.1:0-489 GCF_000956235.1 Wasmannia auropunctata | reverse complement strand
GTTACTATCGCAAGTTTCTGCGATTTCCAATTCCTTGATCGTTCTTTCGGCATAATCTTTTATTGTCTTGTTGGCCACTGTAGGCTTAATCTTTTCTGCATCAATGTTTTTATGATCAGTGTCGCCTTTACTGTACATCATTTCGTCTTGATACAATTGTTTCATATGTTTTTCCAGGGAACGTTTGTTCTGTTCCTTTATGTCTCTGATATAGCGTTTGACTTTGCTTTGCACATGATGATATTTTCCTGGCATTGATTGCTTTCTCTGCATCATGGAATATATAGCAGCTTCTTCTGGAATGCCTACATAATTTGGCCTTAAAACCCGTGGGTGTCTTCTTTTAAAGAATTCAGCATGTACAGTGTTTTTGTATGTATTCAAATCTTGAAGAGATAGACTCTTTTCTTTGTCATGATTTTTTAATCTCTTATTTAAGACAAAATCATCAGATCTTCCTTCATAACAATCTGGCTCATAGTTATCGTC
>NW_012091759.1:0-380 GCF_000956235.1 Wasmannia auropunctata | reverse complement strand
CTTTTACTCTCAAACATTCCTCCACGTAATGCTCTAAACAGTCTGTACTCAACAAAAAACATATCTCCAATACTTCTTCTTCAACCAATATTTGTTTATCTTCTCTATATTTTCACATTTTAATTTCAATGCTCTCACCAATTCATTAAAATAATTATCTTTGACACTCAAACTTTGCTAGAATGTTAAAACTTTTAGCAGCATTGCTCACCATGTTTAAACTTTCTACGTAATTATTTTGGTCAAAAAGTTATTTTTTATTATTATTTACAAGATAAAGTCAAGACAATTACGCAGGATGATATCTAGCTAAATTTTTAGATACTTTTAGCAAAATCGTTCTTTCCGTGCAATCTCGGAGATTTCTTTTTTTTTTTTAT
>NW_012091758.1:0-402 GCF_000956235.1 Wasmannia auropunctata | reverse complement strand
ATTATGACAACCTATGCGAGCATAATAAAAGTATTATAGGTAATGCACCAATCAGAATACATTTATTGTATAATATGTATGTGTCAGTATACGCAAAACGTACTTCCGAACACTTTTAAAAACTTTAAAAAACAGACGTACGAAAACGATCTTGCTTGTATTGCCATTCCAATACATATAAGATCAATGGGTCCTCCTGGTTTTCCAAACCCTTGACTGACATAATAGGATAGGAGTCATTAAATTATGACTTTAGTAATCCATTTATTTGCTCGTGTTAATGCACTTCACCACACATGCCTGATTCAATTAGAGAACAAGCCAGATTCTTCAAATCACCAACTTTAAGCTAAATTGCAAATTATGCGTATGATGAACATAACATGATTGACAGTTTAAATT
>NW_012091757.1:0-371 GCF_000956235.1 Wasmannia auropunctata | reverse complement strand
TGAGCCGTGAACGCTCCTACGCTAATAAAATCGTAAAACCCACACTTGTTCAACGTGTCGTTGTGGACCCACATTCGTTGAAGGTGTAAATTCAAAGGCGCAAATTCGAGAGTGCGGTCGTTCTTACGCGACGACTGCTTGAAATAACTCCCTGAAATTCGAATAACCAAACGTTAGAGTATTAGTTTTTAGAGACGGGCTATGGAGCGCGTTTTTTTTTTCACGGATACGTTAAATTATTTATTACGAAATCGTGGATACTTACCTTTGTAGGCGGCTAAGTTTTCTTTGGCTTGGGAATACAAATGTAACAAGTGAAGATGGCGATCGAGCAATTCGATTTGCTTCGTATGCCGTCTTCTGCTTGGATA
>NW_012091756.1:0-344 GCF_000956235.1 Wasmannia auropunctata | reverse complement strand
TAAAAGACTATAATAATTTTTAAATAAAAAGTGTTTAAGATTGACTGATTAAATTATCTGAAATTCGCGCGTTCAGGCGTGGCACATATACGTACATACAATTGTATCAATTTCAAGAATATAGGAATACATAAAAACGTCTTTCATTACTATACGATATGCTAGTCCATCCCTAGTAAAAAATAACTACTAGTACAGTAAAAACACTACTGAAATGTAGTAGTGTTATTGCTGGTATGAGTAGTGCCCCTACTACATTTAATTCAGTAATGTTTTGCTGCAGTAGTTTATTTTCAGATGTACCTAATTTCCGTTATAATTCGAATCTGCTGGTAAATTAATAC
>NW_012091755.1:0-368 GCF_000956235.1 Wasmannia auropunctata | reverse complement strand
TTTGATGTATTGAGATTATTTATATGTAATCATTCTTGCGAGCATTGTCAGTTAAATCTGAATAAAATTTTGCTATTTTATTTTTATTATATGCTATATTATTTTATTATTGACATATTTAAAAGAACTGATCTATTTAAAATGCATTTTAATGTACAGATTATTCTCTGCATTTTAATTATAATGTTGGTAACAACTCTTTGGTATTTAACTATATTGAATAAAAGGTTAATTCAAAATTAAAATTAATAAATACTACTATGCGTAAAAATAAAAGAATTAATAATCATAAACGTCCCTAAGATATTCTTTGCATCTCTTCGATAAAATATTTGCATGATCTAATTGCAACCGCATGTATTATTAAT
>NW_012091754.1:0-768 GCF_000956235.1 Wasmannia auropunctata | reverse complement strand
TAATAAACTTTAATTCCTCTCCCCCCATCCAACTCTGATAATAACCTCAACTTGAATCTTCTCTGTGATTAATGTTTCATTATAAGATAACACTTGGCATACATTAGTTTAATCGAAAAATCAAGGCCTCAAAGAACCGGCGATTTTTAGCGTCATTTTTTGCTTTTGCAGTATAAAGGGTTTAACTTAACAATATTTTTAGGTATCCATACATTACAATTATTTTACTATCACTCACATCTCATTTCGCTGATAGGTATTGCCAGAAACATAGAATAACACAGTCAAAAATGGAAAAACACGTACTGCACAGAGTAATAATGATAAACGTGAAGCGAGCAAAATATGGTGTGTGCAAATTATTCGAGAAAGTTTGATGAGAAAGGTCGAAAATTGCTGTTTTCCTGCAATCGCTGCCTGGACGATATAAACATAAGTTGGCTAATCCAGCTTATTAATCAATTTTATCAATTTCTGTTTTTTCATATAAGACTACCGCGGCTCTAAAGTTGTCTATTAGTGTAACCAACTACACTCGACTGCAAAATTAAAGCATCACTCATTCTGATCATTAAAAATAGGCAAATTTCAAAAGCGTGTAACTTCGTCAAAAATGATCGTATCGGAATGATCAAAAAAGCATTTCAAAGCTTAAAGTCTCTACTTTCGACATGCATAATTCATTAAATTAATTACTGATTTTTTACAAAGCTGCACGGATGCAAATGGAGATGCAAGATCGGAAGAGCACACGTCTGAACTCCAGTC
>NW_012091753.1:0-418 GCF_000956235.1 Wasmannia auropunctata | reverse complement strand
TGATAGGTGTATATATGTATAATATATATGCATTACGATCAATAGACGAAAGTTAATTAATTTTTATCTACATTTTCACGAATAATCTTATTAAATTTCGATGAAGTATTTTAGCTGCAATTCAGTATTGGTACATTTTATTCATTACATAATTATTGATACGTTTTTTATTGATCCCAAAATTAATTTCATACACGCTAAAAGTAGATCTAACAAAGTAGATGTAACAAATGCACTTAAAATAGCTTTTCTCATATCTATACATGTACGAAATCTATACATTAGCTGTATAATTTATTGGCGACGACATCTGGTAAAAAGATACTAGCGGGTCAGCTTACATGCAAATTTTCGAAACAAATTTATCCATTGTTAAAATAATCCCGAGGAGAGGCACGGAGCAGAGCCATAGAGAATT
>NW_012091752.1:0-311 GCF_000956235.1 Wasmannia auropunctata | reverse complement strand
GTGTGCTCTTCCGATCTTTTAAAATGTAATTTTAATACCATAATCTTGAATATTTTTAAATTGAAGAATTGCTGTTTGTAATTTACTGTTTGGACAAAGAAATTCGTCAATTTATTTTATAAACTTTTTTGGGAAATATCAGATGATATTCTACTGTATATGTAATGATAGATGATGAAATTCTGTATGCTTTCTTCAAAAAATAATCTAAGAAAAGGAAACATTTTATATAACATTCTTTTGTCGTATTACTATAAATATTAAAATTTAATTTTATTAATTGTTAACATTCTTACAAAAATATTTTATAC
>NW_012091751.1:0-404 GCF_000956235.1 Wasmannia auropunctata | reverse complement strand
ATTAATTCGTTTATTAAGTCGAATGTGAACGCTATTCATTCTCGAGTCAAGAAATGATAAAAGACATATAAACAAAAATGGCATCTGTCGGTTTTGAGACTTTTAGGAGTTTGATTTAAAAACCGTTTTCTCTGGAATGGTGAGTTGCTCAAACTAAATTTTTTTGTTGGTTTCAGATTGATGAGATCTTTCATTTTATCATTTGATCGCATTTCGATGTACTAGACTTGAGGATAACGCTGGCATCCTTCCTCTTTTTTATATAGAAACAAAAACCTACAATTCAACGTATATATAAAAGTAAGATAATATATTAATCATTTTAGGCGCAAAAGACTAAAGGCCCTATTCATAAATTAACAAATCTTAATTGTTTTGCCGAGGAACGCAATGACGTAAGATAA
>NW_012091750.1:0-515 GCF_000956235.1 Wasmannia auropunctata | reverse complement strand
GTGCTCTTCCGATCTATATTCCTAACAGTTTTTTTGAATGATCACCAGACAGTTTATTTCTAATTGGATTATGGATATAACTCCAATTTGAAAAGATTCTTTCCAATTACGCAGAAGATGCAGGAATTGTTAACAGTTTCAATGCTACTTCTGAAAGACACGGAATGTTTTCGACGCGCTAAATTCCAGTATGTTATTGGTGAAAGGCCCGTTTTTGAATTAAGAGTTCCAAATATGCCATTTCCGTTTTTAAAAGCTCGCATACTTTCTAATCCGTCACTATCAAGTTCGTTTAGTAGAAAATCATCTATGTTATCCCCCTGCTCATCAGATAGTAATTTGCCTCTGTACGTTGGATACAAGTAATTCGCTGCTAAACATGGAATTTTTAAAGCATACTCGCGTCGAACATGCAATATATCTAGAGATTGCGCATCATTTATTGGCAATTGCAATTTCATCCACTCTTCGGCTGCATCTGCTATGTTTGCGGTTGAAGACTGGCAAATGTTTAT
>NW_012091749.1:0-1071 GCF_000956235.1 Wasmannia auropunctata | reverse complement strand
GACGTGTGCTCTTCCGATCTTAGGCCATTTTAAAGTAGAGGCCTTACCCTTCAAAACGCGCTAAGGAACAATGTCTTGCAATTCCTGGAAGCCGAGATATTGGTTTCTGAAAATCGACAAAATTTGCAGTTTTTAAAGTGCTCCCCTAATTTTTTTGCGTAGTATATATTACAACCACGACATTAAAAACTTTATATAATGAAAGATGTCTATGATTATGTGGAAGCTGCTTGGTTCCTTTGCAAGATTCCTATCTCATGGTCGACAGTATAAATACATGTATGCAATGTACAGTAGATACGAATATCTGAAAATGGGTTAAAAAATAAGCCGAAACGAAATAATTATATTTTTATTATTTATGGTGTCAATTATTACTGTCCTCCAATAATTGCGTCTGATTTATATTTATCATTATTTTCTATATTATATATTTATACATAGCTTATAGATATTTTAGATAGATAGATATTTTACATTGCAAGATTTATTTGATGGTTATATCTTGAAAAAAATTTTATATTATTAATTATCATGATAAAATATGTTTATTATTTTATATTTGTATGTTTTAGAAAAATTTTATGAAACATTTAGGTGGTACAATTTATTACGAAATGACAGTTATTATTCTGAAACATACAATTAGTAATTATCTTTCCACCCTTTACTGCTGGAATGGAAAAGATGGAAAAAAGAAGCATTCAAAGATTTGTTATTAGCTAAGTGCATAAAATGTAAGTCAAATTATGGCACAAAGTTTTTGTAAAATAGTTTGATCATTTAATAAAAATTATAAAATTCTATTTTAAGTGTTCAAATTTATATGCTTTTAATATATTTTTATAATTTCTTAATATTTGGTATAATATAAAAATTTATGTATTTATGCGTATATAAAAATTTATGATTATATATTCAAAAATTTAATTTTCCTAGTTTTGTAACGATGCACCCCCTAAAAGAACGCATCGTTCCTGCGCACTAGAACCAGTGGGAGCCGGGCGCAGCGCGCCCGGATTATCTTTTTTCGCCACCCAGCGAAGCACGCGGCAAGTTCACCCCCACCGA
>NW_012091748.1:0-315 GCF_000956235.1 Wasmannia auropunctata | reverse complement strand
GATGAACTAATGGCTTTTAGCTAATGAATGATTCTTCCTTTCCTACGTTATTATCCGGTGGAAATCGCATCCTATTAATCGTTTATAAGTCTTCCAGTAAAACATAAATTATCTTAATGAAGACAATATTTTTTAAAATAATATTCTGTTATAAGAAGTTTACATATGTATACATTTGTATATTTCTTTTCCCTATTTTAGTATTTTCGCTTTTCCTTGATGTATTCCTTAAATATTTTTATTAAAAAATTATGTATCATATTTTGATGTTAATAATAATTTTTAAAAGTCTGTCAAATGAAATTTGTTTAATAT
>NW_012091747.1:0-752 GCF_000956235.1 Wasmannia auropunctata | reverse complement strand
ATTTGATTAGACATAGAGAGTAGAGACTAAAAATTATTTTATTCCAAACAGTAAAAATATTTTTTTAATAAATCGTTTAAATTATTCAAAATTATATACAGCAAAAGTTTAATGCCATTGTGTTTCCAAATAACTTTAAGTTTCGTAAAACAGACTTAAAGTTATTAAAATGAGCAATAGAATCATAGTAAAGCAAAAACTTGGCTATTATGTAAAATTTTTTCTTTTTTTAAAATCATTAGTATCTCGATAACTATTGTGAAGATCGCAAAATGGTAGAGGATTTTTTTGAAAATCATTTAAAACCATCTAAAACTCAAGTAAATAAATAAAAATAAAAATCGTTCCGCTTCTTCCGGCCAACCGACAGTCAGTACATCTCTGACGGCTGGATAGGATTCTGTGGGCCAATCACCCGCAAGTTCGAAAACAACCGATTCGAGAAAACGAATACAAGCTTCGGATATCGTTGGGGTAACGAATGGCTCGATGTGCGAGCACCATTGATTCATAATCGGCGGTCTCAAGTTCGAACCTAATTGACCCCACATATGAGCTGGACAAAAAAAATATCCAAAATAACTTTGGTAATTAATGATGCTACAGTTAAACGCAATAGTTATAATTTGCTGTCTGAATCTATAAATATCACAGTTTTTAAGTGCAGGAAGTTCTGAGTTCCTGAACTCAAAAACAGTGATATTTATAGATTCAGATAGCAAATCACAACTATTGCGTTTAACTGTAGCATC
>NW_012091746.1:0-1392 GCF_000956235.1 Wasmannia auropunctata | reverse complement strand
TAATGTAATGAAAAATGAAAAGAATTATTAAATGTTAATTTTTAATATTAGTAAAGTAAAACATGAATTACGAATTTTGTACTTCGTTTTTAGTAGTTGCTTTAGTAATATTCCGATCACACATTTTTATAAATTGTATATTAACTTTGTTGCGCGTACTTTTTGTGACACTCAGGTAGCGACTCACGCGATATGCAGCGTTAAACTGCTTAACGTTCTAGTCTTTCGGATATACAGAGAATTTTATCGTGAATTTTGCGTAATAGTTATAACCTTAGAAATTTCCTGGAAACAACTTATACTCGAATAGATTATTTGTAACTGTATATGTGTGTTACGAATAGAGGCTATAATTACTGAATTTATCAAAATGCTTGGTGATAATGATATCTTTCTTGGAAATAATTAGTTTCTAAAGACAATTAAAATTCTTTTCATTACTTAAAATGTGGCGTGAGTCACTTTATCTATATAGTAGTATAGGTTGTGTACTTGGTATCTTTGTACTAATAAACACCACACAAAAAATAGCAGTTAGATCGGTTGGCGAAAATAATGAAGGAATATAACGATGTCCGAAGCTTTCTAAATATCTTTTATTATATTGTATCATTACATATCTTTTCTTGGCAAGCATATTATTGATACATCGAATGTAGTAGTACTACAACGTGCCGGATTGTAATACTGATAAATATTCCGATCACGTACAAGGAAACGAAATAGAACGTTGCTTAGAGATTTAAATCTTAAAATAAAGTCTTTTCATCAACAATATTGAAGGACAAAACAGATTTTCGGAAAGTAATTTCTACTGACAGTCATACCGATTGAATCCAATAATATTATAAATAATCTACCATTCCAACCCTAATCGAACATTTTTAAAACTAAATAAATTTAAAGATAATATATTTAAAGATAAATTTAAAGATAAATTTAATTTAGATAATAATATTTAAAGATAAATTTAAAAATGTTGAAAATTGCAAATGAACTTATTACTAATATAGTAATAATGTTAATCGAGATTTGTATTATTTTATTAAAGAATGAAAAGCTATTTCTAAATTTATTTTTAAGGTTATTTGTATAGTAATAAAAAATGTATTTATCAAATTTCTTACTTTGTTTTTAATAATTGCTGTATTTCGATCACACATTTTTATAAAAAGTATATTAACTTTGCTGTGTACTTTTTGTGACACTCTGATAGCGACTGACGTGATGGATAGCGTTAACTGCCAGTTTATGCCTTAGTAATGTTTAAATTTTTTTATTCGAATACATAAAAAACTCAATCGTGAGTTTTATTTAACTGTTTGTAACTGTGTATGTGTGTTATGAAGATATTCTTTGTAAAGAATTTATAAAGCTGTCAAAATATCAAAA
>NW_012091745.1:0-882 GCF_000956235.1 Wasmannia auropunctata | reverse complement strand
GTCGAGGCATAAGACTATCGTCGCTCGNGATGTCCGGTTCTTGGAAGAGACGGATAACATATCCGACACTTCGACAACATTGGATGAGTTGACCGTGGAAGGCAGTAATAAAGTTAATAAAAATTCTTTCACAGGTCCCGACCAGGAGTACATAGACTTAATTCCAGTTGGACCTGTACCACCGGCCTCTCTAGTTGCTCCTCCCAGCACCCCCTGCGGGGTGGCGAGGAATCTAGCTGAAGAATCGAGACGAGCGCCTGGTAGGCCACGACTCCTGCGTACGGGGGCCAGAGGACGGCCCAGAAAACTGTTCAGATCTGTGAGTTCATCGACGCAGGAAGCAGAGGATAGTCCAACAGAGATAGATAGGGAAGAAGCAGCCGATCTGGACGATGTCTTTGCTGGTATAGTTGAGGTCTCCATTCAGGAGGCACTTGAAGGCGAGGACTGTGAAAAATGGAAAAGGGCTGTGGAAGATGAAGTCGTGAGCTTAATAAAGAATGACACCTGGGAGATCATCAAAAGCTCCGAGGAACAGAATGTTGTTGGTTGCAGATTGGTGCTGACAAATAAATATCGTCCGGATGGTAACATCGAGCGATACAAGGCCAGACTAGTCGCCAAAGGATACAGTCAACGATATGGAGTTGATTATCACCAAACATTCGCTCCCGTGGCGCGATTGGAGACGATCCGAACAATGATGGCTCTCTCCGCCGAACTCGGGTTAGAAATCTGGCAGTTTGATGTTGTCACTGCCTACCTAAATGGTCGACTCGAGGAGAAGGTGATCATGGAGATACCTGAGCTGCTTGAGGAGATGCTGACAAGAATCCTAGCCAAAACTAGTGTTTCCGAAGTTCAAACTCGCGCTCAGGACAT
>NW_012091744.1:0-459 GCF_000956235.1 Wasmannia auropunctata | reverse complement strand
ATATTAGCTTCTGTATCAAAAAAGCTGTATCATTTTAATTTATCTGAAAAATTTAAAAATAATAAATACGAAATTTTTAATAAATGTAATTTTAGTCACACTTCTTTCTCGCCTTTCCACGTCCTAAAATTTTCTGTCCCTTACTCTACATCGTATAAATATCTTTCTTTCTTTGACGTCATCCGCGAACCTGCACGTTCTTGTTTTTCCTTCCTTCCTGTCGCATCTCCACTTTCTCTACGATTGGTTTTATTCGTTGTCAGCTCGTCGTCGCCGAAAACGTACGAAAAGAAAAATCGAGAAAACGGCCAGGAGGCGGAGGGGGGCGATTCGTGAGAAGCACATGCGTCGAAATTTTTTCAGATAATCAACTGACTTTTCCTCACGCCATTTTGTCGGCTTTCCACCACCTTCCCTACTTTACAGCTTTCTTTCATTTTTCGAAAACTCCTTTTCCCT
>NW_012091743.1:0-381 GCF_000956235.1 Wasmannia auropunctata | reverse complement strand
CGTGGACATATTGGTTGCGCTACTTTTTTTATAGGTTTTTAGTGTATATTCAATATACATATATGTATAATATATATTTTATAAATAACTAGTATTTTGCAAATGTGAACCACGACAGTGTACTATTTTTAATCTAGAAACAGTACACCAATCGTGATATGCATTTGCAAAATATCAGTACGTTTTAAAACCTATTAAAAAAAAGGGTTGCAACTAATATGTCCACGACTGTGTATGTGTGTGTGTGTGTACACTCGCTCACTAAAAGGTTGCGACACTTTTTTTTTATAGGTTTCTAATTTATATTTAATATATGTAATATATACTTTATAGATAATAACTAATATTTTGCAAATACAAACCACGATGTACTATCTTTAG
>NW_012091742.1:0-318 GCF_000956235.1 Wasmannia auropunctata | reverse complement strand
GACTGTGGGCGATACGCGGTGGTTTTACATTGTGCTATTCTAAATTTTCGTGCTATTCCGCGCATAAGACTATTAATAAAGTTTGATCCTTGATCGGTAAGGAGCGCCTTCGGGGCTCCGTATATACATATAAAGTCGTCTATAAACGCATTCGCAGTATCTATGGCTGTAGCGTGCTGTAAAGGGATCGCCAGTAAATATTTCGTTAATAAATCCTGGATCGTGAGAATATAGACGTTACCCCTTTGTGTAATAGGTAATGGGCCCATAACGTCCATTGAAATCTTGTCGAAAGCTGTGTCAGGCGTGTCCGTGAGG
>NW_012091741.1:0-911 GCF_000956235.1 Wasmannia auropunctata | reverse complement strand
CGTGTGCTCTTCCGATCTAAATTGACTTAATGTTTGAAGCACTATTAATTTAAAAAAACATGACAATTATTAACTAACATGATAAAACAATTTATTTGAAACAGAAAAGTTATCGATAATTATATCAAAACTGTTATTGATCCCATTCGCTCATGTGATCCGATTCGCATCGGTCTATCCTATTTTATTTTATATTTGAAATAGTATTAATTTGTTATTAAAAAAAACCATGGCAATTAGCCAAATTTTATTTTATAAATATTTTATAAGTATACTTTATAAATACTGTATAAGTACCCTGGTAAAAAAAAACGATAGAAAACGATTTAAAAAATCGTATCATTTTGAATCAAGTTTCTTAATCCGGATTTCCAAATTGGGTATAGGGTATTGACGATAGGCGCTATATTGATTATAATCTGCATTAATAGATACGTTTTCAATGAGGTTGTATGTTAAATATCGCATATAAAAATTATTGAAAACAAAATTTATTTATTTTTATTCTATTATTTATTATTATTATGTTTAATTTGTGTCTACTACTTCACATATATATTTTTTATTTTATTAATTACAATTTATACGCAGGTTTATAATTTTTGAAAACATCGAGATTCAAACCTGAGATCCCTAGAACTACAAATTTATACGCTAACGCTGAGCTAATGATACTTTGTAGAAAGGACTTATAAGAATAAGTCCTTTCCATTGTTCTCTTTCCGCTTTTCCCATTGTGTTTTCCGTATAGATTTTCATAGAATCTTGAAATGAGAAATTAACGGTAGAGGCGAGTAGAGCATCTTCAGTTATTTACTGATAAACTACTGTACCCAGGAATTTTCGATTGAAAACTATTCATTTTCAATAGTATATGCACAACAAAGTCTGTCTTTGAAATAATCTATAAG
>NW_012091740.1:0-1094 GCF_000956235.1 Wasmannia auropunctata | reverse complement strand
AATAATAGAAATGTTAAACGTAGTAACTCTCTTCTTCACATACTATGAACATTGTAAACATAGTTAGAAATAAAATTAATCGTATCAATTAATTCTTAAACTCTCTATAATTCATTAATCGACCTCACCCTCGTTCATTTCCTCCTTCCCTGCAGAAAATCGCACTGGTTCGATCCTGAGTCAAAAGGATTAAGTTCCTTGACCAAAACAGGACTAACGATCGCGCTGGCTTGAGATCGAGTAACGTCTCTTCAAGACGTTGACTCGTCTGTCAAGCCCGGTTAAAGCGCCTTCGACTCGCACATATGCCACCGCGCCTATTTGCGAGACAGGCTATTTGCAGGTTACGTCCTTCCGTATCCCCCTCCTTCTCTCGAATCCAGCCTCGTTTCTAAACGGGACTCTCTTTGATTTTTTCTTTCTTTAAAGAAAAATCATTTCCCGGGGATTGGACGTAACAGACGTAACACACTTTCCGGTAATCAAAAATCTATCGATGTTACTTGCTGTTTTATAACTATGCGTATATTTATTTTATTATTGCGCATGGAGTTCCACAATCCACATGGAGTTTACTTTTTACTGGTATACAAGAACCACTACCCGGCTAACAGTATCTAACTTCCATCTTCCTCTCCCGTTGAGATATAGACAATTCGTACACTTACCCAATGCGCAATGTTTACCCCGAATGACTCTAAATATAAAAATTGTTAAATGCAATCGATTGATGATAGTATGATATATAATTATGGATTATTTATAAAATGTCTTATTAAAATGTCTTAATCTATTTGTATCAGATAATTCTATCTAAAAAAGTGCATGTTAAATCGATAGTCGAATCTATCGAAATCTCTAAAATCTCGAAGTTATTTGTTGATTCTTTTCCGCGACGGTTATTGGTTCTCTCGCTGCGCTAACTTCGTGAGCGGTTGTCGCGGAGATTTTGTACTGAGATTATTGTATGTACTGAGGTTATTTATTTAATGTTGTGTCATTATTTATTTAGTGTTATGGTAATCACATCAGCGTTTTGTGTAGTGTCTGGTGACTCTTTTTCGCGACACTGATTAGTCGCTGATTTCTCTGAC
>NW_012091739.1:0-398 GCF_000956235.1 Wasmannia auropunctata | reverse complement strand
TTATTTGGCCTGCAATAATGTGTTTTTATAATTGGAAAAGAAAGATTACATTAGGTAATAGAATCGCATGATCGAAAAGCGAACACAATTTATTTCCTTTGACAATCCGTTCTACAATGAAATTTACTTCGTGTTTTTTTTTTAATAACACGAAGGGAATGTCAATATTCACCTGTCGCTGATGTTGCACTACACGTCCGTTTTACGAAAAAGAAGAATAATAAGATATTTAGAGAAATTTTATATAAGAGAAAGAATCGTCCATCAAAAACTAATTTTTCCCTCTTTACACGGTACAGAAGCTTAGAAAAGGTGTATACCGATGGCAAAATTTTACACGACTTGTGAATACCTTTTAAATGTTTGCGAAACTTGCGTGGACTTATAGGTGATTAGAC
>NW_012091738.1:0-548 GCF_000956235.1 Wasmannia auropunctata | reverse complement strand
TATGGCATTAAACTTTTGCTGCATGTACTTTTGGATGGTTAAACGGTTTATTAAAAAGAAATTTTTGTTTCTATGTCTAATCAAATACTTGGCAACTTGTATGATCTCATATATGTTTTTGGACAATTTTTACTTGTTAAAATAATATTTTTGGTTTAGGAAGAATGTAACGTACGATACTTTTTTATATACTTGACGTAATCTTTTTCTTTTTTTAAAAAAGAGTTTTGGTAGGATCTCGTTATTTTTTGGTAATTTGTTTTTGGACATCTCATTTTATTTAACAGTAAAATGACTGATGTCAACAGCTGTTATTGACACCAACGCAGTCTTGCTATAAGGTAAAATGATAGTAATCTCTTCGAATTGCACTATCTCTCTCAGTTGTGAACTGCCAATTCCGGCGCTTTACCCTCTCCACAGCAAAAGCATATATAGGAATGCAAAAATTGATTGTGTATCTTGAAACAAGGTAATAAAATATTGATAAAATCGCAATATAATTGCGATATTCATAATCAGAAAAATTGCCTGCATCTCTTTACAAA
>NW_012091737.1:0-366 GCF_000956235.1 Wasmannia auropunctata | reverse complement strand
CGCTCGTTCGTGTTGGTGCTGCCCCATATAGTGTGGTGTGCGTTGGCATCGCACTCCACCACCAATGGCAGTCCCTCCGTCTGACAGAAGTCCGCCAGCTTGACCAGTTCCGGTGGCGGCACCTCTTCCCCATGTGGAAAGTAGGCTGAACCTATCACCAGCCTTTTGGTGCCTCCAGCCCCACTGGTTGCCATCACCTCCACTGCTGCTAGATCTCTAGAACATAGCTCTGGCAGAAGACGCGCCTCCAGACTCTTGACTGCAACGCATGTCCTGGGTCTCTGTTCAGTGGGAGCCCTAAAGAGCATTCCACATGCTGCCACTCCTCTAATGCAACCATGTACTACCCATGGCTCTTGCATCAGA
>NW_012091736.1:0-620 GCF_000956235.1 Wasmannia auropunctata | reverse complement strand
TCCGGGCCGGCAGCCTCTCGTCCTCCCTGTATCTCTCTTTCGCTTGCTCGCTTACCCGTTCGTGGGCTCGACCGCTCGCCGTAATCGCTCGCACGCAAAAGCGGCGTAGATCGCGTTCGATACGATGGAAGGGCGCGTCCTTCGCCCATCGATCCGGGACAATTGGATCCTCCCGGTAGCTCTCGGCGATGACCCCGGGCCCTAGGGAAGTCGCCGGCCGTGTCGCCCTTCGCGGGCTTCAGATCCTCCGCCCGCCTTCCTTACCGCGCCCCTGGCGGCTCTTGCAAACCCTTGCGCGCGGTCACGCTTCCAGCGAGCGCGTGCGCGCTCCGTCGCCTGATCGCCACGTGCCCGGTGCGTGCCCCCTTAGCTCCTACGCCAGGTCGCCTGCGCTCCAAGCCCTCTCCTCTGCCGGTGGCCTTGACTTCTCGCCGTCGTTGTTCCTTATGCTCGGTGAGGCGCCGTGTTACATATAAGAAGTTCAAACTAATTAGTATCAAATACGCGATTTAAGTTCGGGCCTCCCGGAGATCTCGGTCTAACTCAAAATGACGCGGCTGTCGGTCCGACAAAAGAGCACGAACCCGCGCCCTTGTGACGGCGGCGGGACGCTGCTCCGC
>NW_012091735.1:0-383 GCF_000956235.1 Wasmannia auropunctata | reverse complement strand
CGTAGCAACTTGTTTTTTTTTTTCAAATTAAAGGGAAAGGTTCAAACTTTATGACGCTGCAAACCGTATTTCCGAGAAAAATTTTAGCAAGTCCGTGCATTCTGTCAAATTCTGCAATTTTCAGTGTGGCAAACATACTCTCAGATTTAAGAGTTTATACAATAGCAAGGGTGCATTAAATTTAAAATCAACAAATATAGTATACCTTAAAGTAGAGATTTTAAGCTCTTATTTGAAAAAAATATTTATCGTCCTACGATGATTTTTCGCGGAGTTACCGTTAGCCAAAGTTGATCAATATTTGTCCAAAATTTTTCTATGCCATAATTTTTTTGAACAGTATATTTAGGTTTCCTTTCCGCTTGCACATAATATTGTGACAC
>NW_012091734.1:0-519 GCF_000956235.1 Wasmannia auropunctata | reverse complement strand
TGTTTATTGATCTAATCATTTTGGAGACTTTTGTTTAAATTCTTTTCTTTATGTAATATTAATATGTTGCTTTAGTCAAAATCATGTGTGGTATTAATTCTATGTTCAGTAATTACAGAGTTTTGGGAAGTATTTCTATTAATGTGATTTTTATTCTTTAATTTTAGTTTGTTCTTTAATTTTAGTTTGTAACTCTCTACCAATTTGATCCATGTATGACGCATCACAGTTTGCAATTTATTCTATGGGCAACATTTGTATAATATAATAGCGTAAATAATTTATTTTTTTAGACCCTAATAAAATTACTTAGTTTATTCAAACCTGTGTATGCAATACGTATTGCCGGATTGTCCTTAATAATACATATAACAAATACGTATATAAGATTTATAAAAAAATGAAGTAATGTTTTTTATTGATATAATATCACGAAGAAGGGCAAAATTTTAATTGCAACATGAAAGAATCTTGCACATTATATAAAGCGTGATTTTGAAGTACATAAATATATGTCAT
>NW_012091733.1:0-916 GCF_000956235.1 Wasmannia auropunctata | reverse complement strand
TAGTCATGGATCATCACGAAGTGTCTGCAGTTCTCAATCACAGAAATCAAGCAGCGTTGACGGCAGTCGTGGCTTGGATGGGTGACCGTTAGTTGAAAAAATGCGATTAAAACCGATTTAAAAAAAGTAATCCATTTCGATTGAGATTGTCCTGAAATAATATGCGTGCATTGAAATGTTTTAATCCTTACATTCGTCATAAATTCGTGTTTGGTTTCAAAAATTTTTTCTTGTTATTGGTTCGATTAATTCTATATTACATTTAGAATAATAATATATATGAATATGAAATATATATGAAATTTTATTATTAGTTGAACTGCATAATTAATTTTGACATGATATATTCATATATCAATCAGTAAATTTTGGATCGACCAATTGCTTTTTTTGTACGAGCAATCGTCGAAGTTTGGATTGACATAGATTCCTATCATCTGATACTAATCCGTCTAAAGTAAATTATATCCAATTTGAATGATTTTAATCCTTTTTGATACCGGTATTTTCGGTGCAGAAATCCCGATCGATTTGGATAACTTTTTTTATAATCGGTTTTAATCGAACATTTTCTCCTAGGGAACTTTTCAGTGCTGAAATCTGCAACTCTAAAAAGATGTCATATATATAAATAAAAATTATGTTATTCAACCTAAGTAATGTGTATATCGTATAAAATATTTGTTGTCAATAATTGGCGTCAAATTATACTCTCATAAAATGATTAATATACAACCCGAATGACATGTACATACATATGTACTTACAATACGAAATGGAAAAATTAAATCTTAATAAAATAATTTTTATGTAAAAATACTTGGTGCTTTTTATTTAATTTAAATTTCTGATAAAATTTATTACTTTAAAATTTTTTATTTATTGTTGCTTTTCTTATTAGGTCTAGCAGCGCCAA
>NW_012091732.1:0-725 GCF_000956235.1 Wasmannia auropunctata | reverse complement strand
CTGCTGAATCACACATATTTTTACTGGAAAAAAAAGGGCCTACCGTACCTACCAAACTCGTTGTCGTCTTTTATAATGACTTTGAAATTGCTATTTGGTTATATCACTTTTCCGGATTATTACCAACATTTGTATAACTACTTCCCAGATGCTAAATATGTTGGATTAGTGGAACTTTTCAAGCCTGCCCTGTTTGTGCGCGATCCCGAACTGATTAAAGACATTGTGGTGAAGGATTTTGAACATTTTCCGAATCACGTAAGTTTCGATGACGGAGACGTAGAACCGTTGCTTACCAAGAACGTTTTCTCCTTGCGAGGGGATCGTTGGAGACTAATGCGGAATACATTAAGTCCCTCTTTTACAGCCAGCAAGATGAAGTTCATGTTCGAATTGCTATCAAAATGTTCTCACGATTTCGTCGACTATTTGGTGGATCATCCGGAACTTTGTCACACGATCGATACGAAGGAAGTCTTTAGACGATACACCACCGACGTAATTGCTTCGGCAGCTTTTGGCATAAGTGTGAATTCTATGAAAGATCGAGACAATGAATTTTATGTAAAGGGAGTGGAGGCTATCAAATTTTCTACAGGACTACTAATGCTGGCCAAGTTTATGATATTACTCAAGTGTCCATGGCTTGCTAAATTAATTGGTTTGACTATCTTTCCGTCGACTATGAGCGAATTTTTCAAGAAGATCGTACAGGAAACAATTAG
>NW_012091731.1:0-822 GCF_000956235.1 Wasmannia auropunctata | reverse complement strand
GCGACGGCTGTCGCTTGCAACGATATGTGTCGGTAGCCATGGTGTACAGAATAACGTTCATCCATTTGTATCGATCGTGCAAGCGATAGATGTCGTTATCGTACCGAACCGACAGTTGTCGCTAAGCGTGTACAGAATACAGCCCCAGGTAACGAAAGTTGAATGTATGTCGACACCGACAAGCCGTGCGATTCGTCCACGTACTTGTTTACGCGGATAATCTGTCGCCGGGCAGAACTGCGTCTGCTCAGAACCCGAGTGGGGATGAAGAAGAAGGCGGACGTACCGAATTCGAACGAGTACCGATGGTCTTTCGTTGTTCGGACATCGAGGCGTGAAGTTCGTGTCTCTTGTACCGAAGCGAAGTCCCGCGTCCGTGATTATATCTCGGCGTGTATACTGTGCGTTGCTACTGCGGTAAAAGCTATTCGATCACTTCGAGTGTGCTACAACGGCGTGGCCTACCGTAGTATTGAAAGCGCGAAAACAGTGCGCGTTGCTATCGCGATAAAAGTTACCCGATCACTTCGAGTGTGCTACAACGACGTGGCCTATCGTGATATTGAAAACGCGATTAGTATTCCGAGTCGCTTATGCGTAAAATCTCGATGAGCGTGTATCACGTGTATTACTTGGAACTGAGCAGTTCCAAGTAATTGAAAAGTCGGTGAACATTGTAAGAACGTTGTGTGATTGTGTCGTGTGCGTGTTTAATTGTTGTTTAATAAATTCGTTGTTAATATTACACGAATCATTCTCGTCATTTCGACGCCCTATCCTCGCGAGTGTTTTGAAAATATTTCAGCATCGCAGAACGAGGAA
>NW_012091730.1:0-896 GCF_000956235.1 Wasmannia auropunctata | reverse complement strand
CTTTTTTTTATAAAATTTCAATGTTGTATGGTCTCTTTGGTCTTCTATATCGTCGTCGTCGTCTTCTTCTTCGCAAATTTCAATCTTGTCCCTTTTTTCAATCTTGTCCCTCGTCCCTCTTTTGGCTTTTTCGTTTCTCTCACGACTTTCTCGTCTGTTTCTCTGCTTTCTCGTCTCTCTCACAACTCTCTTGTGATCATCGTCGAGGAAGTGAGTGTCTACGTGTTTGCCTTCGAGGAATTGAGTGTCTAGGTGTCGTCTAGGTCTTCGCCGTCGAGGAAGTAAATGTCTACGTGGTCGCCGTCGATGAAGTGAGTGTCAAAATATTTGCCGTTAAGGAACTAAGTGTTTGGGGTTGTCTAGGTCTTCGCCATCGAGAAACTAAGTCTTTAGGTGTCGTCCAGGTTTTCGCCGTCGAGGAAGTAAATGTCTAGGAGTCGTCTAAGAATTCGCTGTCGAGGAAGTGAGTGTCTACGTATGCGCCGTCGACGAACTAAATGTTTACGTGTCATCTAGGTCTTCGCCATCGAGGAAGTGAATATCTATGAGGTCGCTGTCGAGGAAGTGAGTGTCTACGTGTTCGCTGTCGAGGAACTAAGAGTTTAGGTATCGTCTAGGTTTTCGCCGGCGAGGAAGTGAATATCTACGTGGTCGCCGTCAAGAAAATGAATGTCTACGTATTCGACGTCGAGGAACTAAGTGTCTAGGTGTCGTCTACGTTTTCGCCGTTGAGGAAGTAAATGTCTGTGTCGTCGCCGTCGAAGAATTAAGTGTCTTCTAGGTCTCGCCTCACTCTCGCCTTTCTCGTCTCTTTTACAGCTCTCTCGTCTCTTTAACAATTTTCTCGTCTCTTCCTCAGAACCCTCATCTCTCTCATGACTCTCTCGACTCTTTAA
>NW_012091729.1:0-395 GCF_000956235.1 Wasmannia auropunctata | reverse complement strand
GATGAGAACAGAATGTGCGTGTGCACGCCGCAGCATCCACTATACTGACATGCCCCCGCAAGTCGCAAGCTCGAGGATGCAAGTCCGCATGCACTCCAGAGATTATGCGTTTCGGATTTAACATGTCGGATGCCACTGCAGCACTAGTACGATGATGTCGTTAAACGGCGTCTACAATGAGACTTAAGACTTAAGATTTAAGAAAATGGACCAATATCACAATCGATTATTCTTCTTACGTGAGATGAATAATCGACTGTATATGATTGATCAATTTTCTTAAATCTTAAGTCTTAGGTCTCTCATTGTAGACGACGCTTACCCGAGGGACATTGTACATACACGAGTTCTGAGGACATTGCGCGGAAATACACTCGACAGCAAAATTAAAGCAT
>NW_012091728.1:0-382 GCF_000956235.1 Wasmannia auropunctata | reverse complement strand
TAATCTGCATACGCGAAATATATATAGTCTATCGAATCGTCGATTATAGAACTATGTATATATTTAGNTAACGATAAAGATGATGAGGTGGCGATCAACATGAAATTTTATTTTTTACGCAAAGAACTTCCATTCAGTACTGATTTATCATAAAATTGTGACAAATAAATTTCAACTCGCAATCTTGTTGTAAAAGTTTTCGGTAATTTGAAACATGGGTTCAAATCGTAGGTTTTTATCTTTCAACATGCAACATTATTGTCAATATTGTCAATATGGACTACTTTAATTTCAGTGAGATATTTCTCCCTGATTATGTCAATATAATAGTGTTGAGATATTGTATATCGCCTGTCTCTTATACACATCTCTGAGCGGGCTG
>NW_012091727.1:0-704 GCF_000956235.1 Wasmannia auropunctata | reverse complement strand
TGGATAATTCATATAAAGAAGCATCCCAAACTGTAAGGTGTTGTGCCCGGGTGGTTGAGGGGCACAGGAAGAGGATCCGACTCTGCGGGGGAACGGGACTACACTTGTTTTTAATAACTCTGACACCGTGATATTTCTTTAGAATATAACAACTTTTATTTCACTCGATTTCACAGACTTTACTTTATTTAACACCTTCACCTTTTCCAATACACACAGAATAATTGTCACGACCCGAACGTCGTGCTCGAGCGTGAATATGACGGACTTAAGGACTGACCGCTCGCGGCTGATCGTTGCGCGTACTTATTGCTACGCGTTGCCGCGTCAGCGCTCAGCATTTCGGCAATTGCGTTGTGCGTTCTCGGTACGTCGCGGTCAACGTCTTTTGATTTATTGTAATTTTTTAATACAACGATATTGCTTATTTTACGCCGAATGCCTCGTCGGCTCGAATGGCTATTAAATTAGTTTTAAAAAAACTGCTTTTTTTCAAATTGCTGGAAAAAAACCAGAAAAATTTCGGTTTTTTTCCGAAAAATTAGTTTTTTTACGAAAAATTGCTGTATAAACGATATACTATCTAATTTTTAATATCTGTATTATATTAAATATGAATTGAGATTCAGAAAGTAATGTAAGTGATTTATTTTAAATTGCTCGTTAAAATGTGTAAATTTTTATTTAAATTATTGTAGATATAA
>NW_012091726.1:0-414 GCF_000956235.1 Wasmannia auropunctata | reverse complement strand
CGTTTATTTCGTGTAAAATTAATTGCACGCGAAACAAAACGCGCCGCTTTGCCAACTTAATTACACTAATTACGTTTTAATTGCAGAAAGCGGCAGCACGAACACGGGATGAATCGGCTCCGAAACGGATTGGTCGCGACTCATTCCAGAAGGGTGTCGAGTCTAAAGCATCCTATGATATTCCGAATAATTTGAGAGGAGGAGGAGGCTTAGGATAAGCATCTGGCACCGGCGGAGCAACCTTGGGGTAAATATTTTATAAAAAAATTATGAACTTTATGAAATTTTTTTTTGAGGAGATAGATAATTATACATATTAGTAAATATAATATTTAATTAAAAGACAAATTAAAATTAAATTAATTCAATATGCATAAGAATTATCTTTTGAGACATTGATTATTATGACTATTA
>NW_012091725.1:0-791 GCF_000956235.1 Wasmannia auropunctata | reverse complement strand
TTGTAGTGTTGTGTCTGCAACACGTCTTAGCTAACTGTTTTAAAAACCCTCCAAAAACGAGAAAGGCATCGTCTTCAGTTAAGGCACTATAAGATGTAAGTATTCCTATCCGCCATCTTGGTTCCAGCTAAGTGGACAATGTAACCTCCAAATTTGCTCCGCAATAAAGTTAGAAATTATTAATTATTACAATTTTTTATTTTATTATTGCAATTTACTGCAACGCAGCAAGGCATCTTGATTGTAATGTATATTTATTTATTCGTCAGACGTACTAAAAACGGGTGATACCCGATTGACCACGTCCCGATTGACCACCAGCCACTCACAGCGCTTGAACAGTGGAAAATCTCTAGGCACCGGCCGCTGTGAGTGGCTGTGGTCAATCGGGACGTGGTCAAACGGGACGCTCCCACTAAAAACTCATCACGTATTAGTTGCTTTTCATTTACACCAAAACTCAGATAATTCTTATTTGTAACATTATAAATCAGTTGAATGTACGTTCCTTTTTATTCTAATAAATGAGATTCAATTGAATTTTTACTTTAATCTGCATAAAGCTCGAAATCGTATGCTTTGCTGAGTTTATTAAGGGCCCTTCCTAGTCACCGTGGCCATATTGGATTCGTGACGTCAGAAGCGAGAAACAGCAAGAAATGACATAAAGTTTGTTGCGTGCCATTTTTAAATAAAGAGGATTTGGATAAAATTAATAAATAGAATCGCTTTAGAAAACTTGCAAAAATGGATGAAAACTATCCTTTCCCCCCTGAAAGTCAGTAAATAGT
>NW_012091724.1:0-316 GCF_000956235.1 Wasmannia auropunctata | reverse complement strand
CGTGTGCTCTTCCGATCTTAATCAGTTTGAACCATAAATATTATATTTACATTATTTGTAATTTTATTAATATCATTTTATTATATTATTGTTATTATATTATATTAATGTATTATATTATTGTTACTCTAAAAGTCAATAATAATAATAATAAACAATATTCTTTAAACATATTCTAACACAATTTTGTGATTTTACTGTTTTATTTATACTATAAGTTGTTTATTTATACTATAAATTAAAGATGTATTCACTTCATATTATGTATAATTAATTAATGTTAATTGTAAAAATTTAATTAATTTTCTCCTTATTT
>NW_012091723.1:0-450 GCF_000956235.1 Wasmannia auropunctata | reverse complement strand
GGAGTTCAGACGTGTGCTCTTCCGATCTTATCTCGTGGAAAAAGTACTGCGCAAACGAGGAAACAAGGTGTACGTGAAATGGTTGAGGATGGACAGTTCACATAACTCGTGGATAATTAAAGGGAATGTATTGTAGTGTAAAATTGTATATAGTTTCAATATATATTTTTAAATTACATTTTATTTAAATATAAAATAGTTTTAATATATTTTTGGATTACATTTTTATTTAAATATAAAACCTATATCCCCTACATTGTTCTTGGTATCTTATAATGCCCCCATGGTAAAGTATCGCTAGAATTGACAATATATCGTTTGTCATCGTACGGGCTAAGCGCAAGCTTCGATTCCCTTACAGTATAAACCTCGTGCAACTTTGACCGTATACGCGACTGAGATCTAGACTGTTCCCCAGAATCAAACACTGCACATAATCGTTAAATGTAA
>NW_012091722.1:0-305 GCF_000956235.1 Wasmannia auropunctata | reverse complement strand
TTATTCGGCAGCCATTTATAATAGCGATAAATCAATCTTATGATTGGCCATTTGCGTGTCCAATCAGGACTCGTAACACCGGTCGCGCTTCTCTGATAATCTAGGACTCTAACCGGCTCGAACCTTGGGCTGTCCAGCTCGACCTCCTCCTTCGCCGCGACTTCTGGAATTGTTGTCGGGTGGTATTCCTTTTCTTCTTTATCCTCTATCAACCTGCGGACCACCTCCAAAGCTTGCTCCGCCCTCTCTGCTGACGTCTCCGCAGTCGTGACATAGGTTGTTGACGGCTGCAACAGTGCAGACGG
>NW_012091721.1:0-394 GCF_000956235.1 Wasmannia auropunctata | reverse complement strand
TAACTAATCAAGAACTTATTCTATCTTTTACTTCCAGCAGTTTTATTCCCAATTATCAATTCAGTAAATATGCATTTTAAATTACAACTTACCGATATTACTGTCCTTTAGATATATAGGGGAGATTATCCTGAGTAATTCCCCGCTTGAGAAAAAGAACAAAACAGAAACTTTCGATATTAGAAATTTTACATCCAATAATCAGTTGAAATAAATCATTATTCAAGAAACAGTTTTTTACTTTCAAACAATTTTCTCATTATTCAATCAATTTTCAATTAGTTTTTAACTAATCAAGAACTTATTCTATCTTTTACTTCCAGCAGTTTTATTCCCAATTATCAATTCAGTAAATATGCATTTTAAATTACAACTTACCAGATCGGAAGAGCAC
>NW_012091720.1:0-381 GCF_000956235.1 Wasmannia auropunctata | reverse complement strand
TATATATATGTATATATATATATATATACTTTATATATATATTGTAAGAATTCGCCAGGAATTGTCAGTCTGGCTAGAGTCCTAGATTATCAGAAAAGCGCGACCGGCTTATGGCAGTATCGCAAAAGTACTAGAAAATATTAAAAATGGCGTCGAATGGCCAATCATAAGTTTGATTTATTCGGCAGCCATTTATAATAGCGATAAATCAATCTTATGATTGGCCATTTGCGTGTCCTCGATCGTTCCTCTCGCTGCCAGCTCCTTCATTACCAAGTAGTATTCTTGCAATTTTTCGTCCTTCATTTTTCTCTCAGCCAACATTTGATGCAACAGAGCACTATCGATTTTAGTGGAAAATTCGTCTTTTAGCATGGCCTT
>NW_012091719.1:0-645 GCF_000956235.1 Wasmannia auropunctata | reverse complement strand
TTCCGCGGTGCGTGCGGCCTATGGACAGGCACAACCAAATGTTTTCTCTCATTGCACTGACGGGAGTGGAAGTATTGCCACCGAGCACGCGATGGGACCTAACTTTTGGATGGTATTGTCGCGAGTGTACTATCTTAATTAAAATAAATTGCGAAAAATATCACAGCCGGGAATCGAACGCGGATCTCTCTATTTATCGGGCGGGCGTCCTACCATTTCCCTACCAAGGCATGTGTGATAATATTCGTCGCAATAATTAATAATATATATAAATAGTATATATGTATTTTGCAATAAATTTATTAATAGATTTAGGGGGAATGGATTCTTATTGTAGATGTATGTTAGCGGTAAAGAAATTAAATTGCTAGTGGATTTCATTCGTTATAAGTGGATACCGGCCTTTTGTAAAGAACTGTGTTTCAAGACAGACAAAAATGCGGCGCGCTATTTGCGTGTGGCTGGATATTGTAAAAACTATTACGCAACAACATCTGGTGTTGGCTTGCATTGGCGTTATTATTAATTTATTCTTGACAAACCTTAATTCCTTTAAAGTTATTTCAATTACCTTATTTAAACATAAAAATAGATGAGAGATAACAAGTGTATTATTTATATGTATATATTTCTTATATTTATATT
>NW_012091718.1:0-323 GCF_000956235.1 Wasmannia auropunctata | reverse complement strand
GTAACGGATACCTGTCTTTAATGTATTTTTTTATTGAGCTTACGGTAATCTACACAAAGACGCGTGCCGCCATCTTTCTTTTTTACCAATACTACTGGACTTGCATAATCGGATGTACTCGTTTTTATAACTCCTGCTTGTAACCATTCGTGTATGTGTTTATTTACAAGCTCTTTATCTTTCGGCGCGAGTCTACGCAGTCGTTCGTATATAGGTATATCGTCTTTCAAAATTAAATCTAATTTAATTCCTACCTGTTTAGTCGCGTTCGGAATATATTTATCAACAGTATCTTCGATTTGGGACCTGTCTCTTATACACAT
>NW_012091717.1:0-594 GCF_000956235.1 Wasmannia auropunctata | reverse complement strand
TTAGCACGATTACATATCACGAATATAACATTTAAAGTATTCTGTTACATATCTTAAATAGATCAGACATATATTTTTCTTGCTGACATTTAATAGTACATGTAACATACATATATGTTACTTGCTATATAACTCGTTACCTCGTGATATTTATTGTTATGTATTTAAAATATATATGTTACATTACTGTGTTTGCTGGGTATACAAGTTTATCGAACTGTTTAATCGAAGATTTACCTGCGGGCGGCGGCGGCGTGTCTGACTTGTACTCGCAAGATGAAACTGATGCGAATATCACTCAATAAATGTTTTTGTCAAATAAGAATTTGTAATTCAAACAAAAGAAATAGTAATAATAATAAATCACGCGGATTCGTACACTTTATCCATTTATTTCCCATCAAAAAAAGTACATACATTTTCTCTTTTTTACTTTCATACTCACTGTCTTAAAAATTAATTTTCTTAATTGCTGTGTATTAGAAATACAATTTTTACATTTAGAAATGTAAGAATATTATGACTATTCATAGCCCTAGATCAAATTATTCATAATATTCTTCCATTCCTAAATGAGATCGGAAGAGCACACGT
>NW_012091716.1:0-412 GCF_000956235.1 Wasmannia auropunctata | reverse complement strand
TTAATGAAGGTGTGAAGGATTTGAGCACTCGACCGGGAATTTGTAGCTTGGTCGTGTCATCAATGAGACGTTTATTTGCGAGATCGACTAAAAGTCCGTAGTGACGAAGGAAATCTGCGCCAAGAATTGCATGAGTTACGTCAGCAACAATAAACTTCCAGGGGAATGATCGCCTGAGTCCCAAGTCTGCTTGTACTACTTTAGGTCCGTAAGTTTTAATTTCTGAATCATTTGCCGCGAATAATTTGAATTCCTCGCAAGGCTGTGTTACTCTGACTTTACGTTTTGGCAAAACTGATATATCAGCCCCGGTATCAATTAAATATGCGAGGTTAGACTTACGATCATGAAGAAATAGGCGACTTTGTTTAATACCTGTCTCTTATACACATCTCTGAGCGGGCTGGCAAGG
>NW_012091715.1:0-568 GCF_000956235.1 Wasmannia auropunctata | reverse complement strand
TTAATTTTAAAAATAATAAAATTTAAGGAAAAGTAAGATAAGAGAAATGATATTAATTTGAAAAATAATGAGATTTACAGGAACTGTTCAAAGTGACCACCATCGCACTCAATATACAATTGAGCGCGTCTTTTATAGATTTTTGCATAAATGGATTGGACACGGTGGTTCTAGAAATTGGCCTGCCCGATCACCGCCTCTAAATCCTATGGACATTTTTTTTATGGGGTTACTTAAAACAATATGTTTACCAAGAACCGATTGGTGATCTCGAAAAATTAGAAGACAAAATAATAGAACCCATTGCCACTTTATCGCCTAATATGATTATTAGCGCTACAACAAATCTTCTTCGATGCGCCCAATTGTGTATTGAGTGCGATGGTGGCCACTTCGAACGAGTTCCTGTAACTCTCATTATTTTTCAAATTGATACCATTTCTCTTATCTTATTTTTCCTTAAATTCATTATTTTTAAAATTAATATCATTTCTTTTATCTTACTTTTATTCATTGATATTTTTCAATATTATACTAATAATAAAAATAATCACAAATAAACGAGACA
>NW_012091714.1:0-1130 GCF_000956235.1 Wasmannia auropunctata | reverse complement strand
ATATCGAGCAAACTAATGCATTGCATGAATTGTTGCATATTTGCCATACATTTGTTGACACCGAAAAACAATACATTACGAATACAGCAACATAACTGCTTATACGTGTAATCAGTTGATAAAATTTCAAGAGCAAACGATGAGCAATAGTGATACATTATGTTGTCGGCAACATGTTTGCAATAAAAGATTATAAGTTTTACCTTGAGCATGATGAAAACATGTAGACAGCAAAACATATGTTATGCTTTCCATTCGTTGTTGTGTATATGTCTTCAAGTTATAAAGATTTTTAAATTGTAGTTTATTGCTAACAAAGTTTTGACAATAAAAAGTCACATGTGTTGAATGTAGGGTAATGCAATATACAACTTGTATTTCTCCTTGTGACGAGAATCTTAATTTATTGCTGTAGAAACTATGTGTCGGAAACTATAATTATGGCGGATCACGACCGAATCTCTCTTCTTACAATACAACCGGAAACGAAAACGAAAAGCAGCGCCGCGGAACTAGCTAGCGCTGATATAAACCGGGAAGAATATTATACTTTAGTGACATTTCTGGTGTGAAACTGAAGCGCGAAATTTGAACTATACTATGAGAGATAAACAAAAAATATAAAGAATGATTCGACTGATATCTAACAACATGTTTACGACACTTTTTGGCAAAAAGATATATAGTTTTTCAGATTTAAATTATATATGAATACTTACAAACCTGCCACTAGATAGCGTTTGTTGGTAACTGTTTCTCGCATTTAAAATTTTGTCAAGCTCTCTATATAACCAATATCTAATCGAAGTTTAGACATGTCATAACTATTTGCACTATTTATATATGCACTTAGTATGAGATATGAATAATGTTTTTGCAGCAAATAAGCTTGGTATTATTTTGCGAATTTTGCAAAATGATAGAGAACTTTTCTGTTCAATTTAATCTGCTCTACCAGCCTACGAGATATTGGGCGGTTATTACCGGACACCCTGTATAAGAGAGATCGGATATTAACATGTTTTTCAAATATACAAATGCTTTTATATTTTTGCAAATGTTGTCATTAGTTGCTGTCAACATGCTGTTTATTACGGATATCACATCATGATGACATAAGATCGGAAGAG
>NW_012091713.1:0-630 GCF_000956235.1 Wasmannia auropunctata | reverse complement strand
GAGATGTGTATAATTGTTGTATGCAATATTGCAATAAGCAACAATTTTTTAACAATTTTTTATAAACTAACAGTTACCGCCGGCATTAGTATTAACCGATATGCACCACGAGGAGGTTGCACGGACGGATTTTGCATATCGTGTGTGAGTGCGTGCGTGCGTGCGTGCGTGCGTGCGTGCGTGCGTGCGTGCGTGCGTGCGTGCGTGCGTGCGTGCGTGCGTGCGTGCGTGCGTGCGTGCGTGCGTGCGTGTGTGGATGAATGACGTGTGAGAAGAACGAATGATGTGTTTATAACATCTTCACTGTTTCAGGATACATATCTTGTTTTTTTTTTTCTGTTTTCTTTGGTCTTAAATTTGAAATTACGGGATCAGATGAGATTAAAAGGTGATGTAAAATGTCTTCATTCGTTTTTATTCCGTCCATTTTACGTGAGTGTGTTCTTCTATATTCCCGAAATTCCTTGTTTCGAGCTTCGCTTGCTTTTTCTGACAAGTGTCCAATAGGGATTGAAAAATTTGAAATTATTATTTCTCCGTGAATTAAGAGTTTATGCACGGAGGCTGTCATATAATACCATCCGTAGGTTTCAACTAATTTTTTAGCGGTAGATCGGAAGAGCACACGTC
>NW_012091712.1:0-422 GCF_000956235.1 Wasmannia auropunctata | reverse complement strand
CCGCTTACAATCTTTGGCAATATGGTAATAACCCCAGCATTTGAAACATCTCTTGACACTGTAATGATCGAACACAGGACACTTTCTCCATCCAATATTTATTTTCTCTTTTCTCAACATTAGCTCATGAGTCATTTCATCTAGTATTAATGAACCGCCCTTGTCTTTAACCATCCTTTTCACAATTTTTATGCAAAATTCTTCATCTCTGCCGTCGATTGTATTCTGCTTCTTGATCGTATCAATTAAGATTTCATCTTTCAGCTGCATTTCTTCTTTTCCAACATTTACAACTTTTATCTTCGGTCTTATTTTTTTCGGTTCTGTAATCTTGAATTCTTCACCTAACTTCTCACGTACTGTATCTTTCAGTTTTTCCATTTCTCTCACGCTCTCACATCCCAGAATAACCGAGCCCTTAC
>NW_012091711.1:0-526 GCF_000956235.1 Wasmannia auropunctata | reverse complement strand
AAAGGATTTAGCCCGATTCGCAAAATTAACAAAGTTATAGGCCGGTACTCGTAATCGATTCTTATATTTGAGATCGTCTTAAGTATAATCTTAAGATGTTACAAGCTAATTACAGAGCTGCATTAGCATCTTAAGACATTACTTAAGACGGCTTTGAAATAAAAACCAATTTATGAATACCGGCCATAGCACTTGAGAGAGTGGTTTCAATCTATGTAATCATGTACAAAAAACTTTAAATCCGTTTTTCTCGAAACCACGTTTTTCAAATTGGTACCCATAATATCTCAAAAACCAATTGACCAATCAATTCGGGCTTGTGCACACATTTTCAGCATATTCGTGGCTATAGCTCCTACCTCGATCAAGTCAAAATATGTTTTTTTTTTATTTTTACAACCCTTTAAAGTTGAAAAAAATGATAAAAATCTAAAATTAATTTTCAAAATAATGTCGATTTTTAAATTTTTAATATTTTATTTATGTTCTGGTACCAACTATAGCCAAACTTATACTAATTAAGAAT
>NW_012091710.1:0-574 GCF_000956235.1 Wasmannia auropunctata | reverse complement strand
CACGGATCTCGCCTTCATCGGCTGGATCATCCCGAGCAGAAATTAGATCGGGAATGCCAGATGCATGACTAACGCCTGATCGGGAAAGAGTAGGGTTTGCCATAATACGGAATTCCCGATCCTTGCCTGATGGGGAAGCAATAGGATATGCCCTAATATGAAACTCCCAGCTTTTGCCTGATTTAGAGGTATAACTTCAAAAAGCAAGATTTTTTCTAACACTGTTTTAAAAATTTTGCGTGAATTAATTAAAAAATTTATATAAGCGATATACTATATTCATACCTATTCTCATAATAGTGTTAAATATCAAAACATGGATGCGATCAATGATAAAACATGTTTGATAACGCGCGTTATAATAATCTCTAGCTGAATTTTCGCTCATTCGCTTTTAGTCTAAATTCGTAGATTTCACTTATGTGCGATTCCGTAACTATTACTGTTGGGTCTCAGTATTTGTTTAGACGCGAGAACTCAGTGACAAAGAAATACATAATATAACATAAAAAATAAGTTCTTCGTAAAAAGTATTATTAGCTCAGCGTTAGCGCTGTCTCTTATACACATCTCT
>NW_012091709.1:0-343 GCF_000956235.1 Wasmannia auropunctata | reverse complement strand
TTTTGTCGGTTATGTCCACGATCTGTTGGTGGTGATCCGTGCTATGTCCACGATTTAGCGGTTGTGTTCCGTGCTATATGCAGGAATGCGAGTAGGTTAGTTAGAAAAGGACGGACATCAATCTCGGTCGTCCTTGTCTCACCACCAGCTAACAAACACGGAGCTGACGGAGCTCGGGCGAGTTTGTTTGTCTCACGGACACAGTCCCCTCTCTCCCGTCCCGTTTTTTGTCTCGCTGCGTTGCCGAAATTCAGAAAGAGGATTTCGGGCGATTTCTGGCAGCGAGATGGAAAATAGTTAAAAGGAATAGATCGGAAGAGCACACGTCTGAACTCCAGTCACT
>NW_012091708.1:0-386 GCF_000956235.1 Wasmannia auropunctata | reverse complement strand
CAACGAGGCCTTGAGAAGAGGACGCTCAAAGAAATTAGAATCCCAATGGGCAGGACCTTACACGATTGTGGAGAAGCATAACGAAGTAAATTTCACAAAAAAAGGGGACGGAGAACCCTACGCGTACACGCGAATCGCCTTAAACATTTTGTGGAGAATTAGCCATAGAGCAAAAGTGGAAAAAAAAAACGGGGAATTAACAGAATAGCGATAGAAATAAGAAAGCGTTAATAAATAGAAAAAAACACTTACCTTAAAACAAAGAGTAAGGCGGGGGAAGCTCCACCACCATACGCTGACCTGTCCGCACGTACAGGGTCACACGAAGCCTTCGGTCCGGGCTAGGGGACCGAGGCGTGATCGCCGCGTTGATCCGCTCCGTAAGG
>NW_012091707.1:0-1774 GCF_000956235.1 Wasmannia auropunctata | reverse complement strand
GCGCTCGCTCGACCGGGAATCACATTTTCGTCTCGGTGGTGATCCCCGAGGTATCGCATCGCCCTCCAAGGGCTATATCGCCGCATTGTGGCTAAAATGTGAATGAAAATTGAAATAAACTAAAATATGACCTCGTCACTTGCTCTTCGCAAATTTGTGACTAGTTGTGACTCAAATAACTCGAATAAACTGAAATTGATGTCGGATTCTTATCTCCGCGTAATTTGTGACTAATCTTATTCGTTTTCTTATTTTCAGGTAACCTGTGATCTCGAATGTGGTAAAAACTAAAAGGTGAGTATTTCTCAGCGTATTTGTGACTCAATTTACATGCTAACAATATCTTTTCTCCTTTCAGGTTCCTGTAATCAAGTGGACGGTGTTTTCGTCAATCTAATGAAGTATGTTCGCGAGGTAAGTATATTATCGCTCGTTTTTGTGACTAATTGTTATTTATTCATCTCGCAGGTACAGTTTCTCGGTCAACTTGTGACTCATCTCGAAAGAATATAAAATAAAGCTCTCTTCGCGTAATCTTTCACACTCATGCGCTCATTCACTCGTGCGCTCACATGAAATCTTAATCTAAGAATACATAATTGCCTCTTGAGCCTAAATCAAAAAATATAAAATAAAAAACACATGTTATACAACATCACATAAAATGTGGCAAACAATTATAAAAGGTGGCAAAATCTCAAAATATAAAATAAAACACATGTTAAATGAAATTGAATATAATGTGACAAACGAACGTAAAATGTGATAAAATCTCAAAATATAAAAAACTCAAAATAAAACGATTATTAAGTGAAATAGACATGTCGCTGGCTCTGTAGTACTAAATACTCAAATGACATTATGACCAGCTCGGCCATGTTTAAAATTAACAAGGTGAACACAAAATAGAATACGAAAGTTGCGATACATTTGATCGCTCTTGACCACGACATCTCTACTGCAGTTGTTTAATGACCGCGTCGCTATCGGGTATCGGTCCCCCGTTTGTATTCGCTGATGCGACGGGCTGCGCCACAATTGGCGCGTTGTATGACGAGCCTGTCACCGCCTGTAGTTCCGCGACGAGCTTGTCGAGGTCGTCGCCGCTCCTATTGAGAGCCAGGCCAGGCTCGGTTGTGCTGCTCTGTGACAGCGTCGAGGTCTCCGCCTCCTCGCGTCCGGATTGTGGATGCTGTGGCTCCGGTGGTCGTCGGACGTCAGAAACGCCACAAAATGGAATCGGGTGCTGGAACACATCCGGTTCCAACCTCCGGAGTGGTTTTACCATACCGACTCGCATTTACCACCGGATCGCGTGGTTATCTTCCGAGAGACCGCGTTTTATCTCCAGAGCGTCGTCTCTACCTCCGGGTATCGCATTGTGACGGATTGTGAGAGAATTACATTGAATATATTATAACGCTCGGAATTGTGACGAAATGTGGTACATTCGTCGGAAATAAACTGAAAATGATGTCAACAAAATATATTGTGGCAAATTGTGGTACAATCAACTGAAATTAATAATGACTGACTTTCCTCGCGTGAAATGTGATATGAACTTATCAAATGCACTGGAGATGCTTCTCTTAATATATAAAAGTGGTAGAATAAATTGAATCAAACTAAAACCAACTTAGATCACATTATTTGTGACTGACTATTGTTAATATTTTACTTTCAGGTAACCCATCGGCTCTAATGTAGCAAAACTTAAAAGGTGAGTATTTAACTCGTGAATTTGTGACTCAAAATGAGATCGGAAGAGCACACG
>NW_012091706.1:0-666 GCF_000956235.1 Wasmannia auropunctata | reverse complement strand
AGGTATTTTGTGTAATTTAGTATTATTTAATCTTTTAAATAAAATAATACATTTTTTATTTATTAACTTGTACAGGTTCATTTTGATCCAACAATGTGGGAAAAAAGAATTGATGGTCTTAAGAGGATGCTGAAAGGTCGGAAATTACCGACATTTGCATTCTAAGTAATAACTCCGAAACGACTGAACGGATTTGAAAACGCTTTTACAGGATTGAAATTGAGATAAAATGTAAACGCGCGAATTATAAATTTGTAGTAAAAACGAAAAATATTAAAAAATTACCTTTTTCCGTATCGTAGAGCAATCTTAACCTATCACCTATCACCTGACGTAAACATTTTATTGATACAAAAGTTCTGTAGCTCATATGTACAAAAAAAGTAATTCGCGCGAATCGGAATACTTGCACGAATAATACAAGACCTTTGGAGCAACGATTGGAAGCGTAGAAAAACAATTATTACTTAGAATGCAATTTGTGGTAATTCGTACGCTCGGCTAAAGTAAAGACAGTAAAAATTGCGTCTGGCAGTAAGTGCCGGATTTTCCAAGAGATGGCACTTCAATAAGATAAGGACATTCCACGTGTTTGAGTGAGACCAGAAGATATTGTAAGAAGTTCATTTAGAGATACTACTGACACTAAAGAGTCTGTTTTATCGA
>NW_012091705.1:0-439 GCF_000956235.1 Wasmannia auropunctata | reverse complement strand
AGTTCAGACGTGTGCTCTTCTAAACAAATATTATATAAAATGTGAATAAAATAAAAAATAAAATGAAGTAGAACATGATATGAATTAAATAAAAAAATAAGTAATGATATAAGTAAAATAAATAAAGTCAAATAAATAAACAAATATCTAAAATATGAATCAAATCAAATAAAAAATAAAATGAAATAGAATATGATATTTGTTCGGAGTTGCCCGATCATAATTAATTGCACCGTGTTTCGCGCGCGCCGCCCAGCGGCTTCCGCGCGAACCACGGGGCGAATCTCTACTGCCAAACGTCTCCCGGCGCCATATGGGGAGAATTCGATTGTCATCTTGGAATCTGGTCAACAACTGTTGTTGTTGAACTAAAAAATCATCCGACTGCTCTCACGACTCTGGAATGTTTCTCTCCATACGTCACTTCCCCATAGAGGAG
>NW_012091704.1:0-548 GCF_000956235.1 Wasmannia auropunctata | reverse complement strand
AATCGGATATACATTTTCCTTCGGTTCTACTAAACAGCTCCCTATGAACTACTCCGGCCGTAATTTCTTCCGCCTGCACTACACCGATTTATTTTTGTCGGTTCTAGCCCGTATAATGTTTCGCTACGGGGTGCTAGCGCGTATTTTGCAAATGCCGTTTCGGGATGTAACTTGAGAACCGTGTCTCCGATGCGCACGTTTTTGTTCTTGAGATCGCATTTGGGCTGCGTGCTTCATTAAAAAATCTATGCCAAGTATCCCTTCGTAATTAGTCGGAAAATCATCCCGTACTACATACATGGTGTACTTAATTTTTTGATCTCCGAGTCGTACTGTCGCTTGTATTTTTCCGATTGTGTATATTTGATGGCCTGTGACTCCCTTTAAAACCATTCGTTCGTCACGGACTATTACCTCGTCTTTTAGGCTTCCTACTTTAATCAATGTCAGCGTTGCTCCTGTATCCAGTAGCAAATGCATTTTGCCTTTTCGGCTTCCTCCATGGGCTAACGTTATCATGTGTAACCCGTGCCTGTTATTTTTCCGGT
>NW_012091703.1:0-462 GCF_000956235.1 Wasmannia auropunctata | reverse complement strand
TACATTATATATTATGTATTTTCCTACGCTTTGACATATTACTTGCACTATATACACTCGACACCAAAATTAAAGCATTACCTATTCTAATCGCTAAAAATAGGTAAACTTACTCAAGAGAGTGTAATTTTGTCAAAAATAATCGTAACAGAATGATCTAAAAAGCATTTTACAGCTTGAAGTCTGTACTTTCGAAAAACATAATTTATTAAATTATGGATTTCTGATTCTTTACAAAGCTACACGGATGCAAATGCAGATGCGTCAATTTTTAAATTTTTTTATTAAATTTGTGAAGTTCCATCGGGGAGAGAGAAATAAAAATCACATACAAATGCGACTTACAGCGTTCAAAAATGCGAATCTTTATCTTTAATTTGCGCACTCGATCAGTATTGTGCAATTTTTTTCACCGAGTTACTTAATATTAATGTAAAAAGGACCATTTTTCGTATTTAATAA
>NW_012091702.1:0-364 GCF_000956235.1 Wasmannia auropunctata | reverse complement strand
GCATATACTACTCAACTCCGCTTTAATATAATATGTAATCTGTACGTCAAAACTTAATTCTTAATGTTAATAAAAAAACAGCTACACTTACAATTAGCATACTTCTTTATATGTATAAATGTCATAAAAGAAAGGCATACACAACAACTGTACAAAATAGGTTTTAATATATATTTTAATGTTTTGACTTATCTCATTGATCTTTACATTACTGACTAATAATTACTAATCATTCGTTTTGTTGACTTCAAACTATCAAAACCGGTACGTTAGCAAGATATTTATCATATATAATTTATAATTTATTTAACTTTTTTAATTTATTATAGTTTTTATCACTTTGACTATGACATTTTAACGTTTA
>NW_012091701.1:0-495 GCF_000956235.1 Wasmannia auropunctata | reverse complement strand
CCAACATACAACTACAACAATTGGCTGAACGTATACATATTCCATATTTCAGAGGTATTTTCATGCGAACCACTTTACCGATGGGGGGAGTACGTCGAAATGAGAGCGGTATCGTGAATTTGGACAATGCTGAGGGACTCGGTACTCATTGGGTGGCATACGCAAAGAGGGGCAATCGTGCTATATATTTCGACAGTTTTGGTAATCTTCGTCCGCCGAGAGAATTGGTGCGATATCTACGGGACAACGAGACGCAAATCGAATTCAATCGCATACCTTATCAACGTTACAATCAAAGCAATTGCGGTCAACTGTGTCTACAGTTTTTACAGACGGTAGATAATATATTTAAAGACAAACGTTGCAACATTTAGACTCAGTATTCATTCAAACATGTCGCTGACGTTTACGCTGACTGGCAAAAGTAGCATCCTCGCGGTAAGCTACTTTCCACCTGTAGATTTGAGTGATGGTGAATACGAACTCGGTCTGGCA
>NW_012091700.1:0-556 GCF_000956235.1 Wasmannia auropunctata | reverse complement strand
ATGGGTATGAAACCGAAAACGCGCAAGAGGAAAACGGTGAAGAAACGAGTACTTCCATCGGCGAAACGAGGTGGCGTGCTACCGATTCTGGGCGCGCTGGGCGCGATCGGCTCCCTGATCGGCGGAGCGGCCAGTGTGGCGAAAACGGTAAACGCCAGCAAAGCCGCGCGACGTCAGCTCGAGGAGCTGCACAATCGGGCGATGGAAGGACAGGGGCTGCACCTCGCTCCGTACAGACATGGATGGGGACTGCATCTCGCCCCGTACAAATATGGTCGGGGACTGCATCTCGCCCCGTACAAATATGGTCGGGGCACAGCAGCAGCGGCGAAAAAAGGAAGAAAAAAAAACGTCAAAGAGACGCTAACGATGCCCAGGGATGCGACTACCGACGTGCAATTGGACCGGCTGGCGCGGATCGCGCGTACCGTACTTCAGAGGCGTTTTCATGCGTAACGCGTTACCGAGTGGCGGCGCGCGTCGATGCGAGAGCGGTATCGTGAATCTGAACGACGCGACGGGTTCCGGTACTCATTGGGTGGCGTACGCGAAGAGA
>NW_012091699.1:0-332 GCF_000956235.1 Wasmannia auropunctata | reverse complement strand
TCAATTGGCTGAACCTATGCATATTCCATATTTCAGAGGTATTTTCATGCGAACCACTTTACCGATGGGAGGAGTACGTCGAAATGAGAGCGATATCATGAATTTGGACAATGCTGAGGGACTCGGTACTCATTGGGTGGCATACGCAAAGAGGGGCAATCGTGCTATATATTTCGACAGTTTTGGTAATCTTCGTCCGCCGAGAGAATTGGTGCGATATCTGCGGGACAACGAGATGCAAATCGAATTCAATCGCACACCTTATCAACGTTACGATCAAAGCAATTGCGGTCAACTGTGTGTACAGTTTTTACAGACGATAGATAATATAT
>NW_012091698.1:0-370 GCF_000956235.1 Wasmannia auropunctata | reverse complement strand
TTCTTATCGTGTCGGATATCAGTGATATTCTCAGTTTAATCAACAAAGAGTTAGAGTATATACCGAAAGTCGTTTTGCTGCGAGAGTTTCCAAACTGTATAAGTTAATTGTGGGACAGATTATCCGAGCATATAAAAGCTGATTCGGAGGTTCAACGGAATCGTTAGGTGTCTGAAACATTACAATCAACCGTGGCAGCATATTGACGGTCCTGCACCGTTTGTGAAGAATTGTGGCGAATGCCGTCGAGAGGCCGCGGTTTAATAAATCGTGCGATAAATGTGCTTCCCTTTGAATTGCATATCCCCGGATATCAGTTTTGCGGTCCGGGAACGCGTTTAGAACAGCGATTGGCTAGAGGTGATCGGGA
>NW_012091697.1:0-360 GCF_000956235.1 Wasmannia auropunctata | reverse complement strand
TTTGTGAGTATGTATGCGTGCGATATTGATGTAGTAGTGTGTAGTGATGTGTCATGTTTATTACCACATCAATATATCTCACGCATACATATACACAAATTTGTCGGTTACCAATATATCTTTATTTGGGCTTCTATACTTAATTCTAACGACTCACATATACTCATTTCTTTATTGCACATCTGGCTCTGCCTTCATTTCGAGCATATAACCTGCCTAACTTTTCCACGAAGTAAACGTTTTGATAAATTGATAGCATTAGTCGCCATGTTGAGGTTAAAATGGATAACGAAATCTGTAATTATTTCATTTTTCCCGTTTTTGGTACAAAATGCACCAGAGCCAGATACATTAGCATGT
>NW_012091696.1:0-372 GCF_000956235.1 Wasmannia auropunctata | reverse complement strand
GTGTTTTTTTGTGAAATTTAGTATTAGATAAAAAATTAATAATAATATATTAATTGATAATGGCATTTGACCATGGCTATTTCCGGTCTTTGCTGAAAATTGTCGGCACCAATCAAAATTGGATTCCTGATTTCGCGACTCTTATTAAAGGGTCTCTAAATCTCCGGTTACAGCTAGAGTCCTAGATTATCAGAGAAGCGCGACCGGTGTTACGAGTCCTGATTGGACTCGCAAATGGCCAATCATAAGATTGATTTATCGCTATTATAAATGGCTGCCGAATAAATCAATCTTATGATTGGCCATTAGACGCCATTTTTAATATTTTCTAGTACTTTTGCGATACTGCCATAAGCCGGTCGCGCTTCTCTA
>NW_012091695.1:0-397 GCF_000956235.1 Wasmannia auropunctata | reverse complement strand
ATTAAAAAAGCAGATTACCCTTCTACCGGTCGACACATTTAAGNTAATCCGCAGAGGCGCCTCCTCCCGCGGACTTTGTGGCACCTTTATGTCCGATATGATCTCCACCTCTGGCTCCTCTTTATCCGGTATGATCTCCACCTCTGGCTCCTCTTTATCTGGTATGATCTCCACTTCTGATACATCAGTATCTGGTATGATCTCTCCCTCCAATTGCGGAGTCTTGGCTCTTGCCAAGGCCCCCAAAAAATCGTCCTTGTATTTGGAGACAGCCAGTCGCCTCGCTACACGTAACCAATATCTGCGACTGCACTTGTCACATGTACTAGGTGCAAAATACTGATCACAACATAAACACATCATCTTTATGGATTATTGATCTCGTGATCTGACTGTC
>NW_012091694.1:0-497 GCF_000956235.1 Wasmannia auropunctata | reverse complement strand
ATGCTCCTGCAACTTTTGAACGCGTAATGGAACAAATTTTGCATAAGTTTATTTCAAAAAATTGCTTAGTATATCTCGATGATGTTATTATTTTTGGTAAAAGTTTTGAGGAAATGATTTCAAACTTAAGAAAAATATTTATTCGAATACGGGAAGTAAATTTAAAATTAAATCCTAAAAAATGTGTTCTTTTTGGGGAAGAAGTTAAATATTTGGGACATGTAATTTCTGCCACTGGTGTTACTACAGATACCGAAAAGATTACTGCTATAAAAGATTGGCCAATTCCGAAAAATAAAAAGCATTTACGAAGTTTTCTGGGTTTTTGCTCATACTACCGTAAATTTGTAAAAGGATTTTCGTTGATAGCAAAGCCGCTGTATGCACTTACAGAAAATCAAATAAAATTTGTTTGGGAAAAACAACACCAAGATTCTTTTATTAAATTAAAACAGGACTCTTACTTCTTCACCAATTCTTTCTTTTCCGAAAGAAGA
>NW_012091693.1:0-305 GCF_000956235.1 Wasmannia auropunctata | reverse complement strand
TTCGAGGACATTGCGGATATTATCTCGCGCGTATTTTTTTATCACTATTATTATCTTGTTTTAATGCGCCTTAGATTCATATTATGGTTTGAATTCTATATACTTTATACAGTTAACTCGTCCCTTTCTTATACGTAATTTCATATTAGTTAGAACAGTCAATATATTAGTATATGATCTGAAGATAAAAATATTGTCTCTCAATATTTTCCCCATATCGTGGAAAATTATTATTTTGTTTATTTGATGATTCTTGTCGATCTTTTTATGTATTGTTTTTACTGTTTTTATCGATATTTTTCCAA
>NW_012091692.1:0-354 GCF_000956235.1 Wasmannia auropunctata | reverse complement strand
GGATGGTTTATCCATCAACGCAATAAACAACTAAATGAACCTGTATCAAAATGTAATATGCCCTCTCGGGTCTTGTGTCTTTCGCTGAACCACAAATCTCGTTCGTGAAGTAACTCAAAATTAAATAAACTAAGGAAAACTAGAACTGAATAATTAAACATATCACTGTGGAACGCTTTAACGTAAGTAAACAAATATCGCTTGAATAAAACATAAAATAATATAAATGGTCCACCTTTTAGTGGCCATGTCTAGTCTTTGTAACGCGAATCGAGGTTTGAGTCCCTCGCGGATGTCGCCGATGTTTCAGGCTCCGCCTCAATGTCCTGATGACTCACCAACCCTCTTCCCGTG
>NW_012091691.1:0-921 GCF_000956235.1 Wasmannia auropunctata | reverse complement strand
AGCTGCGCGAGATTCGGGAGGAGCGCGCGCTGCGACAGCAACAGCAGACCGCGTTCGAAGCGTTTCTTCGCGCCGAACAGCAGCGACAGCGCGCCGCCTTTGAGGCGATGCTGAAGCAACGCGACGAGGAATTGCTCGTACTTCGTGAGAGACTTCGAGAGACCACGACAAACCAGCTAAGTCCTTCTAATAATAATGAGAATTTTGCGCGTAACCATAATTCGAACGCCGCGAATATGTGTAATCGCGCGGATGACGTTGAAGCTGTCGCGGGTTCTGGCGATCGAACTAATTCAAATGTTTCCTTCCGTGGAACGGATGTGAAAATAAAGCCGGACACGTTTGATGGGAGTGCTCCCTTGCGCGAGTTTTTCGCGCAATTTGATTTGATTTCTCGTGCAAATTGTTGGGGAGAGGAGACAAAGACTGCCGTGCTTGTGTCGTGTTTGAGAGGGAAGACACGTGCGATATTGGAAAATGTACAAAATTTAGAAAATTTAGATTATTCGGAGTTAAAATCAAAGTTAGAGTCACGATTCGGTGAGACACAGTCGTTGCAAAATTATTATTCACAGTTTACTAATAGGAAACAGAAGTTCGGGGAAAATATTACGTCTTTTGGTTCCGATGTAGAAAGACTGGTACAATTAGCATATCCTGAATGTCCTGATATAACGCGCGATAAAATAGCATGCGCGCAGTTTGTCTCCGCTCTTTCTGACAGTTTCGTAAAGAGAGCTTTACAACTGGAAGGAGTAACATCTTTGAGAGTGGCTGTAGAAGGAGCAAAAGCGGTGAAATTGATACAGGAAAATACTTTCGAACGGAAAAGGGAAGATAATCTAAATTTTGAAAAGAATAAAGAGAAAGTTTTTATAATTTTAAAGAGAAAGGAGAGAATCAAAATTTTGAAAAAGATAA
>NW_012091690.1:0-506 GCF_000956235.1 Wasmannia auropunctata | reverse complement strand
CGCGGAGTGATACCGCATTGTGGCACATATTTGCGAAGTCGTTTGACGATTGGTCGAGCCGATCACCCGACCGAAGGAAGGGATGGTATATAACCGGCTCGCGCGCCATTTCGTGGTCTTTTCCACCCGGAAGATCTTTGAGGTCTTTTCCGTCTTAACTCGCGTACAAAAGAACAGGACGCCCGTTGCGTAGTCCTGACGTGAGGAAAAGTCCCGCGTTACAGTGTATAATTCTGAACGCGTAATCAGTCGAACACGACGTTATTGTGAAAACCCGGTAATCACGCGAAAAGTAAGCGTGATAGGATACGATTTTCTCGGCCGTTCAGTGACGCGAGAGTACGACGCGTGGTGAGACCGACGACTCACTGCCGTCTTGGAAAACCGTCGTGAACGCGAGCCGTGGTGCCTACGGCTGAGTCGTTATTTGGCCGACGACATTAGCGATAACGGCTGAGGCGAAGACGCGACCGCGATTCGCGGAGTCGTGCAATTTGCGTGCGTGT
>NW_012091689.1:0-734 GCF_000956235.1 Wasmannia auropunctata | reverse complement strand
TATAAGAGACAGGGATGTTCCTTCTCTACACATACTTGTATAATGGCCTTCTTCGATACATAAACCATAATGAAATATCGCATTCATAACTTTATATGTTTGTTCACCAATTAATATTTTAGTTGTCGGGACAGCACTTAAACTAAATTTGTGTGGAATCTTAACTAATTTATCATCCTCTGAGAAAAATGGATTTAAATGCATTATAAAAATCTCTTTTGTAGAAACTAATTCATTTTTAACTAATCCATCATTTCTTCCACAATGTTCACATGGCTTATCAAACGACTGACACCAATGTGATGAAAACGTAATATTTAATAAATCATTAAGATTATAACTTTTCTTCTTCAAATTCTTAGTAGAAATTGAAAGACATACATTATTATCAGTATTAACTTTCGTATAACCACATGAATTACATCGATAAGTACAAATAATTTGATGCTCTATTATATTTTTTATATATTCATATTTTGTACAAAGAGCTGTAAGAAATTTGAATGCATCTCGTTTAATAGAAATCGAAAAATATTCTCCTAAAGATTGCCGTATTTCAAAGGTACTTAAATTATTCATTCGTTCATATTTATGCGCAAATAAATTAAAAACATCTAGTTCATCATAATTTAACAAATATTTTCTGACACTGTTTAAATGTAATAAACATTGTAATACTACATTTGCATAGCATGAAATTTTATCTACATTTTGAAAACCATGTATATCCCAAA
>NW_012091688.1:0-491 GCF_000956235.1 Wasmannia auropunctata | reverse complement strand
TTTTGTGTGCCACGGCTTGCGTTTACTTGGCTGGTACGGCGGGTCAGCGTCGATCTGCGTCGCGCTGACTGTTTCTTGTCTACGGTTGTGCCGGACAAGTATTTATTTATCTGTATTTGACTTACAGAGTATTTTTTTTTTTTTTTTTTCACTGTCGGCTTCGTGAGTCGTCTCCCTGGGATCGCTTCTTGCGTATCCCTGAATCTCTTACCAGCTGTTTCGCAGATCCTAGGATCTCCTGCTAGCTGTTTCAGAGATCCCACTTCTGACACCAATGTTACGACTCGTAACGGGAGGGACTCGTGTAGTTGGTTGAAGAATTGACGCACAGTTGTGTAGTTCAATATACTGGCTATATTGTATGAGTTACTTACAAATGACTCTCTGCGCGACTCGACAGCGTAACGCTATGCGTTGATGTTTACAGGTGAACTCTCCGCAGTGGTCCGCTGGACGGCGGGTTTTATCCCGTCTCAAGTGGGCCACTGCAC
>NW_012091687.1:0-424 GCF_000956235.1 Wasmannia auropunctata | reverse complement strand
AGATGTGTATAAGAGACAGTAATAGTTGTTGAAAGTGAGAACGAAATGGATATCGAAGAAATAATAGTTGTTGAAAGTGATGAAGAATCGATGGAAAATAATGAAAATGATGATGAAATGATGGAAAATAATGAATAAATTCAAGATAGTTCGGATGATAGTGACTTGGAGAATGAAATGTTTGAAGAAATGCATCAAGAATTGAACGCAAGTCAAGTGAATGCTCTGCATATCACTGACATAATGTGTATGCTTGAGTTTTTTTACGATGATATACGGGAACAAAATGTAAATACGGGAAGATATTGCCATTCATGCGTTGTTGAAATGATCGATCAATTTCCGTATCTTGAGGTCAGGCGAAGACATAATACTGAACGATTTATACTCCTCGATGGTTGGTCATGCAGAGGGTGCGGACGTC
>NW_012091686.1:25294-25626 GCF_000956235.1 Wasmannia auropunctata | reverse complement strand
TTTTACCTGATTTTCGGTAAGTGCATAGAGTGGTTTTGCTAATAAAGAAAATTCCTTTACAAATTTCCGATAATACGAGCAAAAACCAAGAAAACTACGTAAATGCTTTTTATTTTGCGGAATCGGCCAATCTTTTATAGCAGCAATCTTTTCAGCATCTGTGGTAACACCCGTGGCAGAAATTACATGTCCCAGATATTTAACCTCCCTTCCAAAAAGAATACATTTTTTAGGGTTCAATTTTAAATTTACTTCCCGCATGCAAATAAATATTTCCCTTAAATTCATTATCATTTCTTCAAAACTTTTACCAAAAATAATTACATCATCAA
>NW_012091686.1:12269-13121 GCF_000956235.1 Wasmannia auropunctata | reverse complement strand
AGATTAAATAAACAATTACGTTTAATATATTTTAAATCCATTGTTCAGCTATTTCAACTGCGCGCCGAATTAAATGTCCAACTTGAAACGCAGTCATACACTAAAGCAGAAATAGTGAGATCACAACTAAATTGATTTCCAATTTTTTAAGTACGATGCAAATAAGCATCTTAAAAACACTATGAAGAATTTATTACGAAAAATAGCCTGACTGAGGAAATATTTTTTACAATAAGTATTTTCTTCATAGTGTTTTAAAGATACTTATTCGTATCATACTTAAATTTGTATCATACTAAAAATTGAAAATTTAGTTCTCAATATTTTATTTATTTTTATTTGCAATTTTTCTTTTACTGATCCATTTTCAGCGACAAAAAACCTAAAAATTACTTTGTCCCGTTCGTGATTTAGAGGAAAAGTTTTGTTGATGGGTGATTAAAAAATAACAATTTCCGAGATACATTTAATCAGAAATAATGAACAAAGAAATAAGGAAGGACACATGTTTAACGTATGTTAACCAATGTTTACTGACGAATTATTTAATAACCACGTGGCTTTCACAAAATAGAAAAATTATATTTTAACAAAAAAGTTAAAAAAAATAATCTGCGCTTTAAGTGACGCGGAGTCTGCTCTTTAGCTAACAAAACAATATTCAGTTAGTGTCCTAATACTCTTGTCAGAGCATGGTGACCTCTCCTTCGTATTTCTGCGATGTGTGCTATTTACACTTTTACGCAAATATATACGGGACCTACAGTTTAACAGTACTAATTGCTACAAAACAATATTAATTGCTTTTATTTCTAAGACTTATTATTTTATTTATTTATCTTTATACCGCAA
>NW_012091686.1:0-539 GCF_000956235.1 Wasmannia auropunctata | reverse complement strand
GTGAATACCGCGTTCAGAGTGAATAAGAAAGAAAGAAACAGCAAGAGCGCTGAAGAATCAAGTTACAGCAGCGAAGAGGAAGGGAGGAAGTATAAAGGAAAGATAAAGAGAACAGTAAGCGATCATCGTGTTGCACAGGTGAGTGCGAAAGCATCACCACAAACAAACCTAAAACTAATTACTCTGCCAATAGAAGAGGCCAAGAAAGGCAAGACGCATTTTCTGTTAGATACGGGCGCGACTCTCACTTTCGTGAAGATCGGGAATCTGAAAGATGAGGTACGTATGAAAGGAGAGCGAATAGCCTTAACGGGAGTAACAGGGCATTCCTTGGGAAAGATCCGAGCGACGATCCCGATAGGAAAACAGAAGATACGTCATACGATTTATGTAGTAAAGAATGATTTTCCGATAGAATATGAGGGAATCCTCGGAATTGATTTTTTAGAGAAACAAAGAGCAAGATGCGATCATGGAAAAAAACAGGTGAAAATCGGAGGAGTAGAATTCCGATTACGCCCATATGAGAAAATAACATT
>NW_012091685.1:0-579 GCF_000956235.1 Wasmannia auropunctata | reverse complement strand
TTCGGACACGACTCGGGGCAAGGTCGACTGCTCGATCCAATCTCGCGTGTATCCGGACTTTTCGTGTCGCGTCACAGCCTATGTTCTCCCGCGACTAACAGCCCGGGTTCCCTCGAACTCAATCCACAACGCTACGTGGCCTCATCTCGAAAAGCTCAGTTTAGCCGATCCTGCCTTCGCCGTCCCGGGACGCGTCGATCTTCTTCTCGGAGCGGATATCTACGGATCGTTGCTCCGTGACGGCCTCCGCAAGGGCACGACCGGTACTCCGGTTGCTCAGTTAACCGCGCTCGGTTGGATAATTTCGGGGCCGGTCTCGATATCGCGACCGATTCCCAGAAGTCTCGCTCACTCGATTTCTCGCTCAGACGAACAGCTCAATGAACTCGTGGAAAGGTTCTGGCATCAAGAGGACATTTCTCAACCCTCGAGCGCGCTTCTCTCAGAAGACGAAGCGCGATGTGAGGAACATTTCAAAAGCACGCATTCTCGCACTCAGTCCGGTAGATACATTGTACGATTGCCGCTCAGTCAAACGCCGAAGGATTTCGGAGACTCTCGCTCAATCGCTTGTCGAGC
>NW_012091684.1:0-584 GCF_000956235.1 Wasmannia auropunctata | reverse complement strand
TGTATCTGGGAAAATTCGGTAGGTGAGGTCAGAGGATGCAGAAAGAGGACGAGAGGGAATTTCCTCGGGAGGTGGGGGGGGAGAATTAGCCGGAGGAGTGGCTGGTGACGCTGAGTCAGCAGGCTCCTGGTTGTCCGGTCTCCCTGTCGGGTCTTCCAAGGAGTTTAACCACTCCTGGTAGGCCTGGTCAAGAAGCCTCCGTGCTTCTTGCCTTCGGCGGCGCCGGGTTAATCGCGAGTCGCGGGGCCGCGGTGGGACGTTTAAATTTTGTCCACGACGCACTGAAGACAAGATTGATTTGAGACCGTTCATGTAATACCGTATAATATTGTTTTTTTTTCAATAAGTTGTTAATATTTAATATTTAAATCTTTTCTTTTTTTCACGTTTTCATCGTTCAGTTCACATTCGTTAAGTTCAGTGCACTCTGTGCCGAATTTGCCGCGCTCTGATTGTGAAATTTCAACTAAACACATGTTCGCCTTTCGACAGCGCAGACAGCGCTACAAACGTAACCAATAAAAATCAGTCGACTGCGTGCTATCGTCGGGTGAGCGTCTCGTGTGTCAGTAAATCGTCGTGTG
>NW_012091683.1:0-316 GCF_000956235.1 Wasmannia auropunctata | reverse complement strand
GGCAAGATTGAAATTTTGCGAAGAAGAAAACGACGATACCGATATAGCAGACCAAAGAGACCATACAACATTGAAATTTTAACGAAAATTTAGCGAAGAAAAAGACGGCGACAACAACAGCGACGAAATTATAAATTATAGATGAAAGGGGACAAGATTGAAATTTTGCGATGAAGACGACGACGACGACGATATAGAAGACCAAAGAGACCATACAACATTGAAATTTTATGAAAAGAAGCGAAGAAAAAGACAACGACAACAACAGCGACGAAATTATAAATTATAGACGAAAGGGGACAAGATTGAAATTTTG
>NW_012091682.1:0-539 GCF_000956235.1 Wasmannia auropunctata | reverse complement strand
TTTTTTTCAAGGGGTGGTTTCATCCTTCAAAACGGAATTGAGCACCAACGAAAATAGTTTCATGCTACGGATGAACTGCTTTACTTTTACACCAAGAGTCAGATTTTTCTGAATTTCGGGTTTGCAAACTTCCCTTGTCAGTTGTTTGTCCCAGTTGTTTGTCGGTCAGTGGAATCTTCCGGAAGATAGGGGCGGTAAGGCTTTGTTTGCGCGGGCTCAACCGCGTCGCCTTTGAATCTCATAGGGAGATCGGCGCCGCGGTCGAGCCCCGCGATTCGTTGAGTCGTTTACAGGCGAGCGAGCCAAATCGGCGAGCGCGGGCCATCGAGCGGCGATGTCGGCACAAAATCGCGACTATTTTCGAACAATGTACATTACATTTATTAATTACTAGAAAATTACCTTTTTTTTTTATCAATAAATAAATATAAGACCGATATTTATATAGTTGATTCTTATTTCAAGACCATCTTAAGTAATATTTTAACATATTAATATCGCTCTGTGATTTATGACATCTTAAAACAATACTAATTATA
>NW_012091681.1:0-373 GCF_000956235.1 Wasmannia auropunctata | reverse complement strand
AGAGAGAGAGAGAGAGAGAGAGAGAGAGAGAGAGAGAGAGAGAGAGAGAGAGAGAGAGAGAGAGAGAGAGAGAGAGAGACACAAGGAGGGAAAGGGAGTAGAAGATAGTTCTCTTTGGCGGAAAAGAGAGACGCGAAGGAAGGAGCGAAGAAGAGGAGGCACACTCGTCGAGTGCTGGTCGACGGCGGGGAAGGAGACGAGGCGCGGGAGAGATCCTTCGAGAGAAGAGATTCAGTTAGGATTCTATATACCCGGATCCACCGTTATACGTCCGACGAGCTACGTGCGTCCCCGTAATCGTAAGCGATCCCTAGGTGCCTCTGGGAAAGCGGCGAAGGCTATCGGTTGATAACGCGGAAAACGCGACTCGATA
>NW_012091680.1:0-461 GCF_000956235.1 Wasmannia auropunctata | reverse complement strand
GGGCGCGAGGCGCCCACACGTCACGTCACCTGATTACGCCTGTGCCACGGCAGGACCCCCGCGGCGCCATGATTGGTCGCGGCCGACTGCGCCGCTGTGCTGCGCACCCCCGGGCTGGGGATGCGAGCATCGATCCGCGATCGAACGCGATCGACGCCGCTTTTGCGTGCGAACACTCACGGCGAGCGTGCGGCTATTAAAGCGAGCGAGCGAGAGAGAAAAAGCGAGAACGCGCGCCGAGACAGAAGGAAGGAGCGTGAAGCTGCCGGTCCGGATCTGCGGACGGGGAACGCGAGAAGGACATCGTGCCGGTGAGGTGACCCTCCTTATCACATGTACAGCCACGGGCGGATCGAGAATCTACTCGCGCTCTGCGGACGGTAACGCCATTTTCGTGTTAGCGTGTCGTCGCGTGCGCCCCTTTGGCGACGCGTATTTTGCGACTTTTCCTTGGTCTGGCA
>NW_012091679.1:0-474 GCF_000956235.1 Wasmannia auropunctata | reverse complement strand
GATGGATAAGATCAAGGGTAAATATGAATGTCGTATAAGTCATGTATAAGGTAAATTAGATATTTATTTCATACCTCAATTTCAGGAATGTGCGCCACGAACAAAGAAGGAAATGCAGCAGGAATGAAAGCCGGAGCCCCGTTAGCTGCTGCCGCCGCTGGATGAGCAGCAGTAGCGTTGCCCGACCCTCACCGCGTGGAGGTGGGGACGGCATTTGAACTCGCGTTTTTTGTGCGTAATATGACGAGCTCTTTGCAGAGTCTGTGTTTTTTTGTATTTTTATATTTTTTATTTTTTTTGTTTTTTACATTTTTAATTTTTTTGTAAATTTTTTTTGATATTTTAACATTTTATTTTTTTTGTTTTTATTACATTAGTATTTTTTGTTTAGTCTTTTTATCGTAAACTTGTTGGTGGTTTTAAAAAATAAAAATTATTAGCATGCAATTTAGAAAAAATCAGAGAAAAGAAAGT
>NW_012091678.1:0-323 GCF_000956235.1 Wasmannia auropunctata | reverse complement strand
AATTCTTCATAAGACAAGCAGGCCTTTTTCAGTGTTTTCTTGAGCAAGTCCTTTGTAATTCTAACCAAGCGCTCCCACCATCCTCCCCACCATGGCGCTGCAGGAGGATTAAGGCGCCAGTCTATCTTCTGTGTTGCACTGAACCTCTTGTCCCAATCAATTTTGTGAAGCAAATTACGAGCTCCCACAAAATTTGTTCCATTGTCAGTATAAATTATTGCCGGTCTTCCTCTTCTTGCTATAAACCTGCGTAGCGCTTGCAGAAAGGCATCAGTGGATAGTGATGTGGTAAGCTCAAAATGGATTGCTCGATAGATTGCACA
>NW_012091677.1:0-411 GCF_000956235.1 Wasmannia auropunctata | reverse complement strand
AATTGCCTCGGGAACCTGGAAGAAAATACCCACAATTAATTACGAGTTGAGTTTGTTATGTTAAATTATGATTTCAGTAAGATTAATCCACATTTGCAACCCGAGGGAAGTGGAAGCATGAAATTAACCACAAATCAGTTTCAGAAATAAATACAAATAAAGGGAACCACTTTGAGAGAAGCTTCGAGAACCTTCTCGAAGTTTTTGGCGGGAAAACGCCACAATCCGACATGATTAGTTACGGCCGACATATTTAGTTGTTACCGTCAACATAGGCTTCGAACGCCATGTTGAGTTGAGGCCGACATTTCTAGTGACCATTCGGGATGGCGCGAGATGCCGCGGAGTGATACCGCATTGTGGCACATATTTGCGAAGTCGTTTGACGATTGGTCGAGCCGATCACCCGAC
>NW_012091676.1:0-327 GCF_000956235.1 Wasmannia auropunctata | reverse complement strand
TCGTACGATGATAAACGATATATTGTCAATTCTAGCGATACTTTACCATGGGGGCATTATAAGATACCAAGAACAATGTAGGGGATATAGGTTTTATATTTAAAAAAAAATGTAGTCCAAAAATATATCAAAACCATGGGAGCATTATAAGATATATCAACAATGTAGGAAATACAGGTTTTTATATTTAAATAAAAAAATGTAATCCAAAAATATATATTAAAACTATTTTATATTTAAATAAAATTTAATCCAAAAATATATATTGAAACTATATACAATTTTACACTACAATACATTCCCTTTATTCTGTCTCTTATACACATC
>NW_012091675.1:8115-8432 GCF_000956235.1 Wasmannia auropunctata | reverse complement strand
TTAACAGCGGAAGAGGATATATATAAGCAACCTCAAATAAGCAATATTTTTGATAAAAAAAACAAAAATAAAATAAATAAAAATCATCGTTATTTTTATCAAGTACAAGGTCAGTTGAATATTACACAGCAAGATTATTGCATTTTCGCTGTATGGACACCAAACTTTATAAAGACATTATGTGTTTATAGAGACAACGATTTTTGGCAAAATCAAATGTTGCCTCTTTTGACACGGTTTTATTTTGACTGTATGCTTCCAGAAATTTTGGACAGTCGGCATAATAGACATATGCCCATCAGAGAGCCAGAATATAT
>NW_012091675.1:0-376 GCF_000956235.1 Wasmannia auropunctata | reverse complement strand
TTTGTAATTTACGTCGGAGACTTTCTGAACAATGCGATACGGGCCCACCCATGGTGCCTCTAGTTTTTTCGAACGTCCACGTCTTAATGTCTCGTCGTGTAATAGTACGAGGTCGCCTACTTTAAACGTGCGAATTTTGACTGTTTTGTCGGCGTAGTCCTTAGCTTTCGTTTTAGCCTTGTCGATAGATTGCTTCGCGACTTGATGTGTTGCCCGTAATCGTTCTCTAAGCTCATGTGCGTAATCTTCGTATGAGTAACGCGGCTTTGGAGGTAGCGTCAGGGCTGTGGGTAGCGTCGCTTGGTGCCCGTATATCAGCTCGAACGGCGTATACGAAGTTGCTGTATGCGGTGTCGTGTTATAGGTGAACATCGCA
>NW_012091674.1:0-305 GCF_000956235.1 Wasmannia auropunctata | reverse complement strand
TAGTGGGATGATGTGTGGGCGCTTATCACAAATCACTCTGATTGCTTTTCACAAATTTATTCGATATATATAAAGGCTCTTCGCGCACACCACACTCACGCACACACACACGCTCTCTCGCTCGGAATTTCGCGCCGTCGGAAGTCGCAAGAAACTCGCAACGCGTCGACAACGCTGTATGCCGTTCCGAACAGCTCGTCTTCCAAGATCTCTATCGTTTCGCGGGCCGACAAAGATCCGTACTAATCAAACCGACGTACTATGGACTTATTAATAATCGTATCGGAATCCACATTCGCGAACTA
>NW_012091673.1:0-378 GCF_000956235.1 Wasmannia auropunctata | reverse complement strand
TATCCCCTGTGTGCCTTGTCGACTCAGTTCGAGAGATCGATCTTTTGGAGACTCCCTACAGTCTTAGGAAGTTCCCAAAAGAGACTAGGCTAGTGGAATTTCTAGAAATTAATTTATTAGTGGTTGGATCTATGCCAATCTTTATCAGAACAATCTATGGATCTCAAATGTGGATCAAATGTGGCTAGATTTTGCCAAATTAACTTTTTAACTAATTAACAATGCAATCTCTTCAATTTGTGGACCATTGTGGGTCCCTTTTCACAGGAAAATAAAATACAACTGAATTGTGGCAGATTCAACTCTATTGAGAAGGTAAGTGGTTAAATCATAAATGAATATTATAAAATAACTGAATTGTGGTCTCAAACTAATTAA
>NW_012091672.1:0-362 GCF_000956235.1 Wasmannia auropunctata | reverse complement strand
GAAGGATCACAGCAACAGCTGGATTCAAATAATGCTCGGACAACTCGCCGCGTCACCTTCAGTGACAAGATAAATGAGTCAAACAATTACAACGACATTGTCAATTCACATGGGCATCGGAGTAACAATCCCGACTCAATGGCAGTAATAATGCAAGGAATGCGCGAAATACAGACGCAAATAAATGAACTTTCGATGAGACAACGCGAAGAGCACCGCAACCGGCGTCGGGAAATAAATGACAATAGCTTCGCGACATCTCTTTTAAACATATCAGGAGCTCAAAACGACACCCATAACCAAACGGGGCAGAACCGTAGTAGTCTCCCGTTAAACGTGTCAAGAAGCCAGGACGACATCCG
>NW_012091671.1:0-1800 GCF_000956235.1 Wasmannia auropunctata | reverse complement strand
TTAAGAATAAATAAACATTATTTATACCAAATATGACCATGTAATTTATCGTATAATATAATTACATTAATTAAATTTTTTACATATCTAAAACGTAATAATATAACATTTTGCAATGTAATTGATTAAAGCATACCGCATGCCATAATAATGATATTACTTTATGAAATTTTGTACTTTCTTTTTTGAAGAAAGTTACAGATTTTTAAAATTCTTTTTGTAAGATCTCATTGATAATATTTAAACATCAATTCCATTGTATTTTTTTCCGATACAATCTTACACGCAGTCTCAAAATAATAATTATACATAGTGATTTATTCTTGACACAATGGATGATACACAAGTCTCATACTTCCAAGGAGCAATTATTTCAGTCGACGTTGTGATGACGCTAATTCGCGACCGACGACAAGCATCTTAATTAATTCGCTAGTCAATTCCCCATGTTTACCTGGAAAAGTAAGAAGCTTAAAACGCATGGAGAAGTAGAAACGCGCTGCAAGTGCCGCGGAGGTAGTACAATAGAAAATTGCGCGGCGGTTATATACTAATGAACGATTGAGCGATCGAGCGATCGGTCAGTCGGTTAGAGGTGCGTTCGGAGAAAGCTGGGTGAATCGTCCTTAGGATCGTCTGTGCAACATCATCAAGGCCGTTTCCCTCGGCTGCCGGCGACGACGATTCCGCCGCGAAACCGTTAACCCAATTATTTATTGAACGCGGCCGATCGAGCGAATCGCATTCCTCAGACGCGACAGCACCGCGGTGCGCGGGAGGGAGGCAGCAGGAAACGTAATATAGCGGCCGGCGCATCGGCATCGATCAAAATGATTGCGAACCGTGTAATCGGCCGATGCGAGTCTAGCATTTTTCTTTTCCTTCTCATTCGCGACCGCTCACGCGGCCGTTTTGATTTATGAAACACGTCGCTCGTTTTCCAATGTCCGCCGATTACCACGTCTGCTCGTATTAATTTAAGTAAGTTTCTTAAGTGATTGTGCATTAGAGACGTTCGACGTTGCTTTCCAATTGCGCGAGAGATACTTTTCGACCTCACTTCGAGAGTCTCTCTGACAAAACCATTTGTTATTCCCCGATTTCTTAATTATGATAGGACGAATGCAAGAGATTTCTTTTATTTTCGTCTCTATTCTTCGATCGAAAATTTCCTTCGCGCGCGAAGAAAGAGAGCCGGAAAATGATCGTTCGCGCGATTGAATGTCAATCAATCATCAATTTCGCGCGTTTGTTCGTATACGAAACGGTACTTCTCCCCCCCGTCTGCCAAGGACGTGCACCTCTCGGGTCTTTCGCGAAATTGCCTAACCCAGTTACGGCCATCACGCGAACATGTTCACGCTGCATGCACGTTGCACATATCTCCTCGGGTGGGAACAGGGTCGCGTGAGGGGACGCGGGGGATGAGATTAGATCCTCGAATATACATACCGCCATTCGGCGGGAACCGTAATCGGCGACCTGACGTAACACGGTCTAACTGTCGCCGGCGCCATTTTGAGAACGGTGAGCGGAGAACGACCGTTGTAACGACGGCTCTCTGTAACGCGATAAAGCATCCGAAGTCGGTTTCGAGCTACTGGCTCAGGCGGCTTTTGCAATTTGAGCCGAAACAGCTGATGGCCGAAGTCGATAGCGTGCTACCTGCAACTTCCCATTGATTAACCCGGCATTGACTCCTCGGACTCAAACGTCCGCCTTTCCTTGGTGTTAGACGTAAAGGCGTTTAGATTGCCTTCTAAAGACTCCGCGATTTTAAACCTGCTGCAATTATAAGTC
>NW_012091670.1:0-1582 GCF_000956235.1 Wasmannia auropunctata | reverse complement strand
TGCAAGAGAGCTCAAAAGCCACGGTTTACATTTGCATACGACGCACGATCGGTATGCACGCTTGGATTCCTTCGATTCGCGTGTCAAGAAATTTTGCCCGCCATTCTGCTACGGCGATGACGTGTGTACGACACGAGCAAAATAGAGTCGCGGCGGCGACGATGGCAGTTTAATTAAGCGTACGTGTTGTCTGCGATATGCTGAGAAAAGGCAGCGACGATGGGCGCCACAGTGGTCACATATTCGCGTAATAACGTACGTAAGCGTCGCACGTAACAGCGTCGCAACGCCGGCAGAATGGCGACTGATTGCCGCGCGGTGCGAATTTAATGCGAGATTCCCGGCGAACCTGGGGAACCCGTGCGATACACGCTGACCGAACACGCACGCGAACGCACGCGGACGCATGCTTGCGCAAATTACCCCCGCGGCGACGCCATGAAAAACGCACGTCGATGTTGAGGTCTGCGGTTCCTGTACCTGACACCGACGGCATTCTTCGCTACGACACGGAGTACGTTGTTGCAATAAACTGGAGCATAATGAAGCACAGGACGTGAACAGAGTTGTTCAAATACTCGCTCGAGTTGAACAGTCTAACTAACGCGAGTTTCGCAAATAAAATAACGATATAATGAAATGTTATGTTAGGGTTAATATTGAGATAAGTTGTGTGCCCGAGAGAGTAATTCGCTTGAGAGTAAGCGAGGTTCTCAACATCTTCTCAACACTCGCTAACAGAGGCGAAGCTCGTGTTGTGTAATTGCGTGTCCCTTTCCAAGCGATAATTAGTTCGATATCACTAGCGGTCGGATGCGTGAAACGCGTGAAAAGGACAGCGGTTTTCGGCGGCGCGGCAGTTTGACGCGCGCGCGACGATAGGTCGTCACGCGCGTTTAACACGCGCTCGCGTTTTGACACCCGTCCGTCGGACGTGCGCGTGTACACGCGTGTGCACGTCCGCACACACACGCACGGACGCGCGAGGAAACCGCAAAATCCATTCGCGATCGGCCGACCGCGCGCCGACGTTCCGATCGTTTTTCCGTGGCGATACATTCTTTTTTTTTATTTTTTTTTTTTTCCACCGGGTTCGCTCGTCTCGTCGAAACGGCCGCCGCGCGGTGGTCGTCGTCGTCGTCGTCGCCGCTGCCGCTGCCGTTGCCTTATCGCAGATCGGATCGGATCGGATCGCGCTCGTACGTGTACACGCCGTGACTTTCGTCAAGTCGCCGAACGACGATCGCCCTCCTTCCCCCCCGCTCGTCGCGCTTGACGTTACGGAAACAAGTTCGAGCTTCCGCGATCGACCGGTTGGTTGCCCGTCCGCCCGCCGCCGCGAGCGAGGAAGAGCCGCGGACCTCGGCGCGGACGTCCGGGGACGGAAGTGCATCGCAGTGTTTTCGCCTCCCACACACGTACATACGTATACGAAGTACGAGGGGGTACCCAGAGAGGCGAACGAACTGACGACCAGCCGGCGTGCGCGTCACATTTTGCATCAAGGGACGATTTTTGATTCATCGACGGCGCGAGCAACTAACTACAGGAGCAGCCCGCGATCGTCATCATCGTCGTCGTC
>NW_012091669.1:0-1171 GCF_000956235.1 Wasmannia auropunctata | reverse complement strand
CTTCTATTCTCTTGGCTAATATCAACAGACGTCGCTTGTGTGGCATTAGTCACGGTATTCGAGCAAAAGCGTTCTGCGTCGTTCTCGCTCGTGTAATCCTCCGTCGAATCGTAGTCGTCGCTGTGTCTCTCGAAATTTTCGTACAGCACGTGCGAGCCAATATTGTGACTCGCCAGAATATCCGCGATGTCGCTTGCCGACGGTTTCACATCTCGAGGATATTCTTCCTCTTTCCCCTCGACACCTGGTTTGTGAATATTGTCGCTGTAATGCTGCAGATACTCCTCGATGGACGATTTGATCCTCGCCCTCGTCTTGCCATCGTCCGTAAACGGCTTCACTACATTTACAATGGCTGTATCTTGTTTTTTATTACAAGCATTCGAGGCAGTTGCACGAATTGATCTAATATCATTGGCGACGTCGTGCGCTTCAGTGTATACGGACCGCTTTTTCGCAGTAGGGAAATTTTTATTCCGCTGTATATCCGCGGAAATATTTTCCGCGGCTTCGTCGACTCGTGCCCTCGTTGTATCATTGTCAATTATTTCGCTGTCGACGTTTCGCAGACGAGAGACTGCCGATCTGATCCTCGCTGTCGATCCTTTTCTGTCGGGAAAAATTATGCTTCTCACAATTTCGGCCTCCTCCTGCAAGCTCGGCTTGCTGCTCGCTCGGAGGACGCTGGTCGCGCTTCTGCGCAAGTAATGATTCGCCTTGGGATCCATGTAATTTCTCTGAACGCTGTCTATCTTAGATGTCATCTTCTCCAGTGTCTCGTATAATTTTTTCATTCGGACACTGTCGATGCGATCCTTGCCCTTCGTCCAGCTTTTTTCCTCTCGTAACGCTTGCCATGCCGACTTCACGTTCTCTACTTCGCGATCTATATCGCCTCGCTCGTCTGAAGCGTGAAACGATCAAAATGCAATTTTATTTTTAGAGCTTATAATCTAATCATAATAAATATATAAAAGGCATTAAAAAGAGAAAAATTTAAAAAGCGAACGGAGTTACTCGATACTAGAAATTTACACTCTTTGTCGATTTGTTTGTACAGCGTTCTCATCGAATCCTCTCTGCCAAGTGTAGGTAGGTAAGTATTTTTTGCCAGCGAAAAATTTGCTACATTCGAATCTGGATCAACTGTCACGAAATCGATACGCGAATT
>NW_012091668.1:0-980 GCF_000956235.1 Wasmannia auropunctata | reverse complement strand
TTTCAAGAGAGAAAACAATGATTACAACTGGTTATTACATCACAAATGATTCATACAAAAAAAAACAACACATTTACAATTACAATATATTCTCTCGCAACAAGATGACGAGTCAATAAGACGTACCTGTACGCCTGATGCAAGGTCTCCGTGCACGGCCTGTGCAGGACGATCTCATATTTGTCCTGATTCTTGCCGGGCCCGTAGAGAACGATGCCGTCCTCGCGGGAATGTATGTGCCGATCGCTGTACTGCTCCGGCCGCACCTCCTGGACCACGTTCGGCGGCGCGTCCGAGAAGACGATGTTCCGCAGCACGTTGTTCGCGATCGTGCCGAGCCAGGCCATGGTGGTGTTACCGGCGAGGGCGAGGTTATTGACGACGGTCGGAGGGTCGAGCGAAACGGAAACGAGACGCGCCGGGTGCCTCTCTACCACGAAACGCTACACAACTTCCCGTTACTCATCGCGTCGCGAGAACGCGGCATGACAATTTTGTATCTCGCCCGCCTTGCCTCGTCCCGTTCGCCCGAAAGCGTTCACGCGAGATTCACGCGTTCCCAACTTTCCCGAATCGGAGATGAATGACAATACACGACAGGTGATTCCAAGGTTAACCAAGGCGAGCTGAGAGGCACTGAGAGGAGAGGCCTCGCGCGGCGAAGGCGCCAAGTGTATCAAGGGCTGCCACTTGCCAGCTGGGGAACTCTCGTAAATGAAGCACGGCAACGTAGAAAAAAAAAAGATAACTGACATAAAATATTAAAATTAATCGAAGAGATAATCGATCCTTCGATTGGTCGATCGTCCGCCCTCCCGTTCCAAATTCAAAAGAATTGCCTAGGCAACGATAGGATAAACAAACATGACGCTTTTCGCGTTTTGTTCAGCAGAGGTTCAGCTCTAAAAAAAAAATTTAATTTAGATTAAGATAATTGTTATTATTATGTTAATATGCTAATATTGTTTAGGACGTCGTAT
>NW_012091667.1:0-968 GCF_000956235.1 Wasmannia auropunctata | reverse complement strand
TCTGCCTTGCCAGCCCGCTCAGAGATGTGTATAAGAGACAGGAACAGCTTCGTGCGAGCGTATAAATACGCTGAATCGGCGTGCAAAATTTTGTCAGGCAGAACCAGTTCGTCGTAAATCACGTGAAGGCGTGAACGGAACGACTCACGGTATTATAACTCACGCGATTGCGCGATATCGGAAAGTTCTCGAGTGTCGCTGGATATCTAATGCCGTCTTAAATACACACACACGCCGCGAGCTGCGCGGGGGCAACGACAGCCCCTAAAGTCTAAAACTATCGGAAGAATCGGATTCCCGGCGCCGGCGCGGCGTCAGGTGCGCATAAATAAACAATGAAAAGGATTACGCCGTCGGGCATTAAGAGATCCGCGATCTTAATGGGAGGGAGGGAGAGCGCTTGACAATGATTTAGATACGAGTCATTTTGCGACGGCCTGATCTAACGGCTATTACTTGACGCCTGGCCCGACATTTTCTGGTTTCAAGGTTACTCGAGCGAGTATTACGGCAGTCCACCGCGTCCGCAGGCGTGATATATTCATACGCAGCCTGTAATCATACTCTAATTGAGCCGTACTATGGAATTATAATTAAATTTAGGCCGAGTGATTCAATTTATCAGCGTTCGCGCGTGTTGATTAATCGTCATTAATTTGTAAAAAGGTTGTAAAAGCTGTAAGAGAAAGACTTTTAGCGTACGGAGCATCTCGCTCCCCGGGGTTTTAATGGAAACGGGGCAATTTTAGGGTGAGCTTTTTAAGAGGAGCGAGCGCTTCGGGAGTTCCCTAAAGGAAATTCACCGGTATTAAGGTCGACGTCCATATTGATGAAGGTCCTCGAACAATAACGGCCGTCGATCGTTAAATCTGTACGAGCGTAATAAAGCGGTCGTCTGATACGCGTAAACCTAGATTATCGCCCGTTTTTACTCCCACGTCTCTCTTCCCCCCCCCCTCTCTCTCTCT
>NW_012091666.1:0-861 GCF_000956235.1 Wasmannia auropunctata | reverse complement strand
TTATATTTGAATTGTTGATTATTTCTGGAAATCTTTCTACTTTGTAATATATTATATATTGTATTATACATTTATTTATTTACTTATTTGAATATATAGAATCGATGATTTGTAAAAGCACCCGCTCGCTGTAATTTTAATTCACTGCGGCGTCGAGATTACAACAATACATTATTTATGATTTTTCCGGCATAGCTTAGAACGCGTTCGAAGTACTTATTCTTCGCGCTCGATGGGCGCGAGTATTATTTTTTTATTCGTCGCACGCCACAATTATCCGAAGTATGTCGACCATGTGGAAATACCTGTATCTCGAGAAGACATAAGACAGTAGGTGAATATACTGCGAGAGGGAACTTCTTTCATGTGTAAAAACTGATTCACATTTCGTGAACTCCCGGTGGCATGGTATCCGAAAAATACAATCGCGCGCCAAGAAACAGAAACGCCACGTTTCGTCACTTCGAAAACGAACAAACTGTATTCTTACCATATAAGAACGTAGCGCGAGACACGTGAGGACATACCTGGCCTCCACGATGAGGAAATAAGAGAGATTTAAGATAATAGAAGATTTAATGAAACTCCACGGTTGATAACGGAAGAACGAGATTGCATAAATTTTCACGGCGATCGCCGAGAGAATGCAAGCGCGTTCAGCGCGTGGGATTAACAACGTGATTGATACGTTTATCTGATTTCTTCTTTTCTCTTCTTTCGTTTTCTCTTTTCTTCTGAAAGTGAAACATCATAACGAACGATTATGTTTTGATTAAATGGCATGTTGATATTAACGATGTAAAGGAAGATACATCGCGATAAAAGATCGGAAGAGCACACGTCTGAACTCCAGTCACTTAG
>NW_012091665.1:0-984 GCF_000956235.1 Wasmannia auropunctata | reverse complement strand
TATTCTTAGCGTCCTTTTTGATCACCAATCATATATTTACGATGCACGAAATGAAAATTCCTCTTTAAATCACGAGTTCGTTTATATCGCGAAAAAATTTCTGCTGACTTTGCAGACCGGGCCCGCAATCATCGCATTTGTATTTTCTGACTTTGTAGAAATCCGAGGAGTCCGAACTCCACCGTTGGAAGACATTCTTGGCTGCGTACGTCGCTGCGAAGAACACCTCCTTGGTAAGGAAAAAGGACACTGTAACTGGTCGTCCCTAGCGACGAGCGTTGCGTTCCGCCTGCGTTGCACGCGTCACGCGTGTATAGATACAATACATTCGCGCGTGATTTCGCGTCTGACAATGAGAGAATTTCCGCCGTTCGCTCGCCGTAAGAAACGCGATGACGAGGACAATGATGATTCCGCCGCGCTGCGGCGTGCGAAAAAGAACCTCGTGGGAAAGCGACTGATTTGACGACGTTAAATAACGTTGTTAATGTAACGACCGAGATAAGAAACCTGTTAAATTTCTTGAGAAGCGCCCGCGTATCTCCGGCCATCTATCTATGCGGAATGAAGGAAGCGAGTCCGTATACGGAACGTCATTTCCGAAAGAATCGCTTCCCGCTCTCTCGTCGTTTGGCTAACAATGAGCCGCAGTCGAAATACTATAGCGTACGGTTCGATTATTACTTTCGACAGTATACATTATTAACAGCAGAAATATATTGATTTGGCTTCTCTAATTTGAATCTGTTTGAAACACAGAGAAATTTAAAATATTGAGAAGGAGAAAGAGAGAGAAAGGTAGAACACAGAAGTCATAATGATATCGCATAAGGACTAAATGACATCACGATTTCATTTGTCGCTTATTATAAGTGACAAACTTATAATAAGTGACAAATATAGACATGTTGACGTAATTACTCAGCAAATACAGATTATATCTGCAATTGTAACATTCTAGTATATTGTAGAAATATTACAATG
>NW_012091664.1:0-741 GCF_000956235.1 Wasmannia auropunctata | reverse complement strand
TCTCTCTTTCTCTCTCTCTCATCGAAGTATTTCTCTCCTCTCATTCGTTCAATCGATCTCTAGCAAGCTCTCACTATAATGCTCTTCGCTGTAATCTGCTTTCCCTTCGCACGCTCGAAAAAACGATCGTAATTACAAACGCAATAACGTGTAATAGAAAAAACGTCGGTAGATTCATATCAGCGCCGCAACAGCGTACATACACATTCATACCATAAGCACGACGTCGAATTCCCGCTCATGGTGTGAACCCTGTAGAAAACTCTTTCGTAGAAAATTGACGCTAGGGTAATGTTTTCTTCATTTTATTTTATTTTTTTACAAGGCGTACTACGCAGGTTTCCCAGCTAGTTGCCCTAGCCTTCGCACGGTGTCACGATATTTTGAGAGGTCCAAAAAGCGAAAATTAAAAATTTCAGTATAAGACTTTAATTAAGCAGCAGATGTATATTATCGAAACAGATATGATAACAGTCGTTTAATGCGAGGGATTTATCTGCTGCTCTTTCGATCGGGGAGTTCAATTTAATTATGGCTTCTTTATAAAAGAAAACTGACCTGTGATAGCACCATCGCATTCGAGAAACCGTTATAAGATCTACGTGATATTACACACTTCTATTTAATATTATACAAGAATTACCGCGCGCGCGAGCTCTGATGTGTGCATAATTCGTTGTTTCAATCACATTTGATTTTTGAACAGTTCTAGAAAAACGGACAATGGTGGATTTTTTTTTT
>NW_012091663.1:0-723 GCF_000956235.1 Wasmannia auropunctata | reverse complement strand
TTCGAGACAAGCTTATTAAGTGCGTTCCGCTTTCTATAGGACATGAAAAATTCGTGCGCACGGGCGCGTTGCAGCTGCTTCTAAAAAAAGAGCACGTCTCGCCGCGCCGGAAGCAATTGAAGCATTTATCACGAAGTAAATATATTGTCGAAGCGGTTTACCTCTGTAATACTATAAAACGCATTTGGCGAGCGGAGGTGTACGAAATTTCGTGTACCAATAAATACAAATGGGCGGTAAAATTGTAGCGGAATGTTTTAGTGCAATTCGATAACGATGCGGATATGCGGTGGGTATATTACGTACGAAATCTGCAAATGAAAAAATATGCGAGACGCTATATATGTGTATTTCGGAATTTAGTGGCGAGTGGAGATAGTTACAATCTTTAATATCTTCGCATCTCTTTAAGTTTTTTTGTTCCTCGAAAACAAGCCGCTTTTTATTTCTTTGTTTGTTTAAGATTTAATGATCGAAATTACGTAGACCGTCGTTTATCCCGTACAAATGCAGGGGAGGGAACGAAATATGTTCGCGCGAGGCATCCATATGTAGGGGAGTATAGAGTAATTTGGTCAACTTTTTTTAAACGATTCTAAAACTCGTATTTTTTCGAATTTTGTGAAACCAAATATATCGTTGGAAAGATAAACATCTAGCGTAACTTTTTCTCGAATATACCTACCTTCTATCTCATCGCAAAAAAGATCGGAAGAGCACACG
>NW_012091662.1:0-671 GCF_000956235.1 Wasmannia auropunctata | reverse complement strand
GACGTGTGCTCTTCCGATCTCACACGAAATTTCATTCTGTTATGAAGCAAGTTCGTTCCACAATATTATTTTTATAATAATTATATAACATGTATATTTTTATTAGAAAAAAAATTAATAATTTAATGTTTTTATTATAAGAAAATATCGCTTCCTCACGTCATTGACTTTCCGATCGCCCATCGTACTGTATTAGATGTCTCACCCTGTATACGATAGTCTTAAACCTTCATTCTGATTATATTTCCACGTGTAACAATCTATTTCACGGATTGATCTATATGAGATTCGGCAAAAGCGATGATGATACGTTTGTTAAAATTGAAGAGTCAGCGACGTTCATAGCGTATGACATCATGACATTAGGCGGAATGAAATAACTCGTCACCGAGTTACGCTTGGTGGAAAACATCGCTCGTTACGAGCGACACATTTTTAGAGAATAAAGCAACGGCTGTTTCAGTAGAGAAGTATTCACTAATTAACGTAAGAGCCTCGACTTGATTTCTGTCACAGCACAGCGACGACTATATATACATATATACACTTGAAAGTATCGTGGATTTCTGTTTTTATCAGCTAATTCCACCCACGCTGCTGAAAAATACGCGGCTATATAAATTCATCGTTATTAGAAATCGATTATAGTGACTTATGCACACGCTACGTTC
>NW_012091661.1:0-547 GCF_000956235.1 Wasmannia auropunctata | reverse complement strand
GTTTCAATGCAACATTGCTGGGAGACACGTGGTAAATGATACACGACAATGTTTTTAATTTAGCGTACACAGAGGGCCGATTAAAAACTTACTCGCAGCGAGAGAAAAAAAGACATGCTGAAGTTTCTATTCATTACTTTACTGCGAGCTTTATTTTAATTAAACCATCTGGAGATTTATTTCTTTCCACATTAAAATTAACTTTCAGTAGCAAATAAAATTTTATTTACTACTGATTTCGTTTAAAAAAATTTTCTTATTTTAAAGAATCATAATTTACATATAAATTACTTAAAGTATAAGTTTACAAAACAGTCACAAAAAAAATTGCGCACACAATTTTATACAATATTTCATTAATTTTATTTAATAATTATAATTTATTCTTTTTAAAAATTAGCTTTCATGCTTTAGTTATTAAGTAAAAAGCTATTTTTATATGTATATATTTTTTATTTATAAGATAATAGATTGTTGTTTTGGTAAATCCGATAGTTCATTATCTGCGAATAGAACTGTTATCAATATCTTTTATTATATTATACTT
>NW_012091660.1:0-533 GCF_000956235.1 Wasmannia auropunctata | reverse complement strand
AGATAGCACCTCACTATAATTTAATGCTGTGCATTCATACATAGAGTTTCACGGCCCGACGTCAGCGGCAGTGGCATGCTACGTCAGCCACGGCCATTGCACCCTCGGACATCGCGCGCCGCCACGCGTTCACTATCGCGCAACGCAGGCAGGCCCGCTCATATGCACCCCGTATGCACTCGTTACACTGTGCGCACCACAGTGACCACGGTCCACCGCCCGCAGGTACACCCACGCTCTGTCGATCCCCAAACACGTGGCGCGGACGCCACAGGTATGCTAGAGATAGACCGCGGAGCTCAAGCAAGGCGAATCCACATGACACAGGGCCGAAAAGCACGCGCACACTGCACCCCGGCGCAGATCATTCTACGCTATGAATTAGATCTCGTAGAGTATCTAATCACTCGTCACTCGATCACACCGAAATACACGACCAACTCGTTTGATCTCGCCACTTTGCGGTCTCGAACTCGCGTTACAGGCGCGAACCATTAGGGTTCACATATGCTGCCATATGTTCCCGCGCCTTT
>NW_012091659.1:0-1921 GCF_000956235.1 Wasmannia auropunctata | reverse complement strand
TGAATGTATCCTTTTTGGTCCAGATATAGAAATGCTTCAGGCGGTATAAAGCCCGTGACTAACGTTTTTTCGTAATACATAGGATTGGGGTATAGAGCCCCATATATTAAACTATTCTCATGTATATTGCTCGCTTTTAAGAAGTGTTTTCGTGTCAAGTCTATTATAAAGTTGTCAATTCTCGGTATTTTAGCTTTATTGTATAAGGTTTGATTTTTTATGTATTTCATGTAATCAGAGTCCTCTGTTCTGTTCATATTTAGGCTAGCTCTCAGGCACTTTCTTTCGAAGAGTCGTATTCTTTCCATGAGAGATGCACTAATATTATACCAGATGGGGCAGCCGTATGTTATTATGGGTCTTATTAGTAATTGATAGCATATGATCTTTATTTCCGGGTGTAGCTGTTTCGAGTAAAAGAGTCTCCTAAGTTGCATGAATCTATTTAAAGCTTTTTTCAGCTGTATTTCCACATGGGTTTTATAGTGCAATCTTTCATCAAGATTTATTCCTAAGTATTTTACTATATTTTTGTGAGGGATCTTTTCCGCTATGTTGTTTTTTGGTGTGCTCTCTATTGCGAAAGTTTTATAATTTTTCCTGACGTTTCTGTTTGCATAGCCTAGAGTTGTTCGAAATAGGATGGTTTTACATTTGTCTATGTTGATTTTCAGTTTCCAAGTTTCGTAATAAAATTCGAGTTTACGGAATATGCTTTGGAGTTCCTGCTGTATCCTGGAGGGCCATTCGTCCGCTATGTATACAATCAGGTCATCTGCGAACGCGATGGCCTGTACTTTCTTGGGTTGGTTTAATTCAAACATTTTTAGCAAATCGGATGTGTATATGTTAAAGAGTATTGGTGAATTTACTGTCCCTTGTTGGAGACCATTATTGATTTTGTAAGTATTTCTTGAGTGCCGCTCGTTACATGCTACCAGTAATGACCTGTTTGAGATCATGCTTCATATTAACTTTATTCTGTGCCTGGGAAATTTCTTAGTTATAAGCTTGTATAGTAGCCCGTCAAGCCAAATTGTGTCAAACGCTTTTTCTAGATCTATTAGACATGCTCCTAGGCAGTGTTTATTATTTAAAGCCCAGTTTATGTCGGATGTCAGTCTATTTATCGCGTGTGTTGTTGAATGTCTGCGTTGGAATCCGAATTGGCTCTCAGGAATAACCTCTTCTTTTATGCAAAAAGCTAGGATACGATCGTTAACAATAGTCTCGAAGAGCTTGCCAATGTTAGGTAGCAGGCTTATGGGTCGGTAGCTTGAAGGTGATGTTTTCTCTTTGTTTTTTTTTAGAATTGCAACTACTTTTGCTGTTTTCCAACTGTCTGGAAATAGGCAGAAATTTAGAAGATTATTAAACTAAGAAGATTATTACTGTGTAGGCGTATATCACGTTAGACGATATATTTTTTAGAACGATGTTCGGAATGTTATCCAGCCCTGATGATCTTTTGTTGTTTAAGCTTCTTAATTATTTTTTTAGGTCAGTTGTGTTTATGAAATAATGTCCGTGTTCCATCGTGAGATTAGGATTATCCGCTGCATTAACTTCACTGAAGTGACATAGCGTTGTGTCGCTCATTTTTTCTTCTTCCATTTGGTTTTTGAATTTATTTATTTCTCTGTTTATTATATTGTTGAGTTGTGGCCTATTGTTTTCAGTTATTTTGTTGTTTATACTTGCAAAGTATGCGCCCATAATATCTAGTTTATCTGGTAGTGTATCTATGAGCAGATTTCCATTTTCGTCTTTTTCAAGCCGGTTTACATCTATTTCGGTCTGGTTTAGAATTGGCGAGTCTGTCGGAATCTTTAGTGTGGCTATTTCGGCTGTTCCTTTTTTTCGAAAGATGCTATTGACTTGTGGGAACATTTTCGAGGAATCCTTTTTAGAAATGCCTTCG
>NW_012091658.1:0-621 GCF_000956235.1 Wasmannia auropunctata | reverse complement strand
AGTTTATTTTTTACTCTTTGTTCTCCTGTTTTTTTACAACTCTTGCGCTACTCTTATTATTTTGCAATTGTGTCTATGTAACGATGCATAGACAAACAATTAAAATATGGTTGTGTGATATATACAAATACGAAGTAGTAGAATAGCGCAAGAACAAAAATAATAGAGGACAGTGAAACGGGAAATAGAAAAAATGCCAGATTATCTTACAATATTTGATTATAACAATGTAATATTTCTAAGCAATACTTATTTCCATTTTAATCTTTTTAAATTTTAATCTTTTATCTTGTAAACATGGTTACTAATAAAAAGAAACCATCCCAGAATGGTTTTGCAGCAGATCCTTTTACTGCGTTCGATAATACCAATGTGGTGGCAAAGCAAGATCCTTTTGATCCATTTGGCAATGGAAAACGAGCTGACGCTAAAACGCCTACAACATTGGTATGTAAATTTTACTTGCTTGTGAACATCAAATCTCCATATTTTTAACACATTTGGATCAAGCAATCTTACTTCCAACATTTCTTAGATTTTTTTTTTTCAATGACAATGGCAAATAGCAAAGAAAGTCGAGAAATAGCGCAGGAGAGAATGTAAAAGTAGGTCTGTTTTTTT
>NW_012091657.1:0-507 GCF_000956235.1 Wasmannia auropunctata | reverse complement strand
GCCTTGCCAGCCCGCTCAGAGATGTGTATAAGAGACAGGAATGGGTGATGCTTTAATTTTGCTGTCGAGTGTATATTTAAAAAATACTTCACTAATAATTTTAGCAATAATAAACTTAAGCGTTTTACCATGCTTAATTAATATGTATTTGTGCTTACTGTTATAAAAACTTGCACAAAAACTAGAGTGGCACCTGGTGGCAGCCAGTTTTTGTTTATTTTATTATATAATAGTATAAGCTACAATATGAAATAAGTCCGATCGTAGAACTCTATAGAACTTGTAAGTTTTTCTCTATATTTGTAAAATTTTTTCATGTAATTCTTCGTTCAACTTTATTATAAATATTTGTAAATTGTTATTTTCTTTCTTATTAATGTAGTTTGTGCAGTAGATATTAATATAATTGTTTTTATTATCAATAGAAGGCTCCATTTTATAGAATTAAAATCGAAGAACTGTATAAGTTTTGGCGTACTTCTATACCATTATTTTCTCTCTTTTGTG
>NW_012091656.1:0-463 GCF_000956235.1 Wasmannia auropunctata | reverse complement strand
CAGGAGAAAAAGAGAGAGAAAGAGAGAGAGAGAGAGAGGCGTTGACTCATAACGAATTCATAAAACACCGTGAAGCGGCTGCCCCCTGTGGCGTAAAAAGGTGGAAGAGGTATGGGAATGGGGAGGAAGGGAGGGCATCGGACGACCGCGGAATATTTATTTATTGCTATTGCTTCGCACTGACGGGGGGATGAAAAAGGCGGGGGGTGTTTCCAGCTATTACCTGGCCCCCTTCTCTCCCTCTCGGACATGCGAGCGTGGGCTTAATTGAATTGCGCGATGCTTACGCCTCGTTTCGGATAGCTCGCGGTAAATTGTCGCGGAAGCTGGTGGTCTCGATGGTGACGAGGAGGATACTCGTGGAGACCGTTAATGTTGATTCATCCCGCTGTAATGTGAACGCATTTTCGCGAAAATTACCCGCGACTGTGAAGCCAGATATATATTGTCCGCGGTTCTTTTT
>NW_012091655.1:0-431 GCF_000956235.1 Wasmannia auropunctata | reverse complement strand
GTGTATAAGAGACAGGTGTGATTCGGGAGAGAAAAATATATTGATTTAGATAATTTTGATTGTTTAATAAATAATTTCATACCAAGTAGAAATTTAAACAATTTCAATATGAAAGAATTGTGCAAGTAGAAATGTCTTACCAACGCTGACGTACAATGATATCGGCACGATGTAATTGAACAAGATAAGAAAGCTCAGAATATCCGTGACTAACGAGTTAAAAGTGATTCTGGGCTGTGGACCTAGGTAAATCTCCCATCGTTGGAAGGTCTCGGAATACAGCTTCAGCATGGTACACACCAACACTTCGGTCAACAGTATTACGACATATACAATAAGGTACTTATTGATAGATCTACGAAACAATAACGTTCGGATAAGTGTAAAGTCGAACTGCTAATTATCTTTAGATACACGGAAAGAACGATTTT
>NW_012091654.1:0-421 GCF_000956235.1 Wasmannia auropunctata | reverse complement strand
AGATGTGTATAAGAGACAGCCTATATATTACCTGTGCATCGATACATTCCGCTTCTCCAACTTGCAGCTTGAAATCACAATTATATACATGGTCGAAAAGTTAAATTTGTATGACGCAATTATTTCGTTAATATTACCATAATACAATATAGGAATGGTCGTTATTTATATGTTGAGTTTAAATTAAGCAAACTAGAGATATACAAAAAGAATCGCGAAATTGTTTCAAAAAATCATCTTACCCTTGCGTCTGTTTCATTAGGCCCAATGCCCACTTCCTTCTGCTGTTTGGATTTAGTCTTGCGCTGTGGTCTCTCATTAACCGTGTGTGTATTGTGGAATGATCCCTTTCCTTTCGGAGTCGTCATGTTCACTTGTAATTCCGCAGGTAAGTAATTCTTCTGATTATGCACTACATCGT
>NW_012091653.1:0-400 GCF_000956235.1 Wasmannia auropunctata | reverse complement strand
TCATACCTCATGAAAAATTAAGAAAGTCTTTAAAAATTTGGGTAAAAACAAAAACATTTTTTCTCTTCTATCTTTCTGTACTCTATTTAATTTTAAAATTAAAAAATATTTTGTAAGAATGAATTTTTATATAAGAAATTCGATATAATTGTGAAAAATTGTATCAATTTTTCATAAACCATTTTATAAACCATATTATAAAACCATTTTAAAGCCTAGACAGCCTAGTTTAAAATACTTTTTTTGTTCATTTTTCCGATAATGTTTAAGGTACGACGTTTCAAAATAAAAGTAGTTGAAGAAAAAATCAATTTTTTATGTAATTTAAGAAAAATAATCATAAAAACAAAACTTAAAATAAAACTAATTTACAGCTCTATGCCTCTATCTCTTTTTTTTT
>NW_012091652.1:0-399 GCF_000956235.1 Wasmannia auropunctata | reverse complement strand
TATTATTATGAAACAATTTGCATACAACAGTTTTTATTATTATTACATTTGTTCATGTGCGAAGATAAATTTGTTTAGCATGTGGGAGGCACTACTATACTTAGATGTATAATCACAACCTGTCTTTCAAAGTACCGATAACGATGATTGTAATGCAGACTGTTTAAGCATTGTGCACATTTTCTCACTTACAGGTTCTACATAGAGTTATCGTAATTATATTTATAATAGGTTCAGACATGCGAATGAAATATGATAGTCTTATTCTTCGTTGATTTTTAACATGCGAGACTTGTGATTGCCGATATACCTAAATTTAATTTCCAAGGAACCTGTAGTCGAGAAAAAAAGCGCGGTATATGAGCTGTCTCTTATACACATCTCTGAGCGGGCTGGCAA
>NW_012091651.1:0-385 GCF_000956235.1 Wasmannia auropunctata | reverse complement strand
TGTTTCAAGCAGAAGACGGCATACGATAGCAAATCAAGGAAGCCGATATTAATGCTTACGATACTATTTACTCGAGTCCAATCTATAGATAATATCAAGTACGTGTTAGTCGAAATCGCTTGTGAACATCGCCGTGAAAAATTGCGAGAAGAACTTTCCCATGTATTGCTCCTCCTTGACCGGCCAAACGCCTTCTAGGAAACCAATATGACCACCGCGCGACGTTACCACGACAGCCACGTTTTTTGTCTGGCTTATTTCCTTCAGAGGCATCGCTAAGACATTTATTTAAAGACAGAGTTGTTAAATAATGTCGTAACGAAAACACTTAAATGATTGTTATCGTAATTTTATATCTCACCTTGCAATGGTTGAAACGGATCGT
>NW_012091650.1:0-375 GCF_000956235.1 Wasmannia auropunctata | reverse complement strand
GATGGCTTCGCACGAATAAAGCCAGGCATTAAACGGTTATAAATGTGTGCGATATATATTTTAAAATGCGAATTTAGAGTGCGAATATATTTTAGAAAATACTCTTTTGACAGATAGTAGATGGAAATATTTTTGCAATCTTCTTTCTAATACTCCAATTTTCAGAGGGAACAAAGGGGAGGAGAGAAATAAATAAACGCACACATTAATGAAAGAACAACTAAATTCAGTACTTTATAAGAAGTTCTAACTAACTGAAATTGAAATATATTATATGCAGCAAAGTAGTGACACTACTGACACTTGAGTGTCTGTTTTTAGAGATTTTATTTCTGTTATTTACGTTGTAAAGTCTGTCTCTTATACACATCTCTG
>NW_012091649.1:0-450 GCF_000956235.1 Wasmannia auropunctata | reverse complement strand
TTTGTTATCTCTTTGCCAGAAATGCCGTTGCTCGCGGCTACTCCAGATCGGAGAATTACCACACCAGATCCACGTCCGCGCTGCTCTTAGGATTATTCGATTCCCCGAGGCCCGAGGACGTGCAAAGACTGTTGCAACTTCTGCGTGATCAAGAAAGTATCGTGAGAATACGCGCTTCGCAAGCCCTCTCGTTTTGCTTTACACCTTAGCATAGATGACCTTTCGATGATTCGTTTCGAAAATTTTACTTCAAGATGACAAAATTTTTAGAATTACATTTTTTTGTTCTTGTGATATTGTAAAGTAGTAAAGTAGATTTTCAAGAGTCGCAATTTATTTACTGGCCATATTATAGTATATAGAAATATTTTATTGTAATTATTAATTATGATCGATTTATTAGATAGAATGTAAATAGTCATTTAATTTGTTAGTCGTATAACTTCGTAT